>NC_090254.1:33619509-33662009 GCF_037325665.1 Littorina saxatilis
ATTAATGACAGCCGCCGGGCTTTGCTGTTGCCGTGTCGTCACCATTGAGGTAACTCCAGAAAGCCAAGGAGGTCTCGCTCAGCTGGGTCGAGAGCTGCTGGTGTAAAACGAAATTTTGACTCCACCAAAAATTTACTCGGGAGTAAAAATTTCGTACGAAATTCTTACTCCGAGTAGACCTTTCGTAAGAGAAAAGAACTTCCCAAGGTACGAAAAAATTACTCCCTCCACGAAATTTTGACTCCCCCAAATTTTACTTCCAATACAAATCTCGCACGTAAAAATGGGATGCGGGCGAAGGGATAATGCCAATAATATGTGATCTCGCGCAAACAAATGTCGCTCTACCCTGCCTCCACCCCTTCCACCACCAAGACTAACAGGGGACAGGGAAGTACAAGTTGCGTACACCTGGCGTGGGCAGTAAATTGCTCGTGTTAGAGCGGAATAATTTATTCGTTATTTATTCGTCAGGGGAATAACATTTTCGACCGAAATGTTGACTCGGAACACACATGTCGTTGGAAATAATTTTCTCGTATAATGGGAAAGTAGTTTTTTCGTAAAAGGAGTAACATTTTCGTACGAAATTTTTACTCCGGAGTAATAATCTCGTGGGAGTAATTTTCTCGTGTTACACCGGTCTCATATACTACGAGTCGATCGAGTAGCTCTGAATCCACTTGAATCTACTGAGTTGGAGTGCAGTGTAAACAGTTCGCATCCTACACAAGGGCCCGTATGCTTGTGGGGGAAGTTCGCGACAACTCCCGAAGTTTTGAGTGACATCGGAAGTACTTGCCTCACTTTCGTATGCATGGGCCGGAAAAAGGGTTTACCTCGAAGCAAAGCGAGGAAGTAACTCAGGGTATTTTGCAACTACTTCTAAAGTTTTGAGTGACATCGGAAGTACATCCTCACTTTCGCATGCATGGGACGAAAAAAGAGTTTACTTTGGAAGCTAACGAGGAAGTAAATGAGGGTAAATGTACTACAGCCAGACCCAGTAGTAAACACGCTACTTCCACAGTTTCTCAGTGCAAAAAGGCAGGGCTTTTCTTCAGTTTTTCATGTCAAACCGAGCTGACGCTCCCAAAGAGAGAAAATAGAGGGAAAAGTCGTATCTTCTGCATGCATTTCGTGCAAATTTCCCTGAATACAAACCTGAGTTGCCAGCTTTGACTTTTGTTTGTTCTGGGTCATTGGCCACCACTCTTTCATTCCCGCTTATACGAGGGGGTTACTGTGTTTCTATGAAAATGGGCGTCGTTGTGTGCATGTGTGAGTGTGTGTGTGTGTGTGTGTGTGTGTGTGTGTGTGTGTGTGTGTGTGTTTGTGTGCGTGCGTGTGTTTGTGTGCGTGTGCGTGTGTGTGTGTGTGTGTGTGTGTTCGAGTGTTGAAGTGTAAGTTTCTGCTATTTTTTTTTGTCATTGCTTTATCTGTGTGTGTGTGTGTGTTTGTGTGTGTGTGTGTGTGTGTGTGTGTGTGTGTGTGTGTGTGTGTGTGTGTATATGTATTTGTGCGAGTGCCTGTCTGCCTGTGCGTGCGTGCGTGCCGGTATAATTGTGCGTCTGTGCCTTCATACGTTTGTTTGCGTGTTCGCGCGTGCCGTGTGTGTGTGTGTGTGTGTGTGTGTGTGTGTGTGTGTGTGTGTGTGTGTGTTTGTGTGTGTGTGTTTGTGTTGTGTTTGTGTGTGTGTTTGTGTGTGTGTTTGTGTGTGTGTGTTTGTGTGTGTGTGTTTGTGTGTGTGTTTGTGTGTGTGTGTGTTTGTGTGTGTGTTTGTGTGTGTGTGTGTGTGTGTGTGTGTGTGTGTGTGTGTGTTCGACGTTATGTGTGTGTTCGACGGTGTGTGTGTGTGTGTGTGTATGTGAGTGTGTGTGTTTGTGTGTGTGTGTGTACCCACTCCCCACACTATGATGAGCTGACTATATTTGCGCCTTGATATTTTATTCATGTTCTTACGTTTTATGCTGTTTATTGTGATTCACCACACCCGAGTTTATCGTAATTGAGATACTAAAGTGTTCTATGTCTATGTATTATGTCTAATACACATGCACACACGCACGTAGGCTACAAAAATCCAATCTTGACTTTGAACTTTACATAAACATACATCCTCTTCACAATTAACGAGGACAAACGTAATTTACAAACACCTAAGTACAACAATTTTTCTGTTTTAAAAATTCGGACACACATTTTCTCAAATAATATGAAATTCGCTGAACTTATCTTCTTTTCACTACACCTTATATCTTGATTCCCAAAAAATGGAGTTCTGCCTTTTTAAATTTACCAGTAACACAAACATTCGCTCTGACCAAACTATTTTTGTCCAGCAGTTTTACCGATACACAATCATTAAAAAAACACTTCAAAAAGAGTTTTAAGTTAACCGACTTCGCTACCACATAAACAACCTTTTTTTATTGTCCCCAAAATTCTGGTCAACGAAATCATTATTATAGACAGTCATTCTATTTAAGGACAATTATCACAGCTTTCGTTCAACCAGTTAAAAACAACAATTATAGTAAAAGCTACAGCGCGATCAACGTTTGCCCATTTACGAACTCGCGATGAGATTTGTTTCTTCTGGTCACCAAGCCTACCGTTTACAAACGCATGCGCACTAATTGGGATTCCCCCAATTTTCTCGACCTTGACCTCAGAACTCTCGAAGCCACTACTTCGGCGTTCAATTTAGCTCGTGCATACCGAGTAGCTGGCAACTTTGCTTTCGAAGTTCCCACTTCCAATGTCAAGGGCCTCTCGCTTGACATAATTATACGACGATATCGCATCTCAAGGGTCCTTACCCATCCAAAAGAAACCTCCAGCGCATACTACAATTGCAGGACATTCCGTTTTTAAAGGCAGCTCATTGGGAAATTATCTCAGACACAATATCGAAGACGTGAAATGCGTCAATCGAGCAACTGTCGTAACTTGGCTACAATGAGACGGTCTCCTACCTTGCACCATAGACACGGACTGTGACATTCTTGTTTAATTTAGGTGAAATGCTTAAAACAGAGTGACTCAAAAGCGACAGTTCGATCAGTTACTGACCGAAAAAAACGTGCTCGAGTCATTCGGCGAAGGTGGCGAGCTTTCAAACCAGCACGACTGAATAACTCAGAATGCCTTTTTTCATCATGCCTCTATTCTACACGAGTAACATAGTGCAGTGGTAACGGTTCCGAACTCTCGTTCATTTGCTCCGGGTTCAAGTTCCGCCGGGAGCTATATATTTTTTATTAATCTTTTCCTTTTTAAGCCTCCGCAATTGCATTCCGGCTGCAAAAACCGGGTTTTGCCTCTGTGTTAATTTTATTCATTTGCAAAAGAAACCTTCCTATGCTTTGAAAAAATCATATCATGTCTTGACTTTCAACTGTACGCGCGTGTGTATATGTGTGTTACTGCGGTGAGTATGTGTGTGTGTGTGTGTGTGTGTGTGTGTGTGTGTGTGTGTGTGTGTGTGTGTGTGTGTGTGTATGTGTGTGTGTGTGTGTGTGTGAGTGTGTGTGTGACGTGTCACTTGTGTCATCAGTCATAGTTTCAGTGTGTGTATGAGTGTAGATTGAGAGAGAATGAGAGAAAGTGAGAGAGAGTGAGTGTGTGGTTATTTGTTTGTGACTGTGTGCGTGCGTGTGTGTGTGTATATGTGTGCGCGCGAGCGCGCGCGTGTGTGTGTGTGTGCAGTGTGTGGTGTGTGTGTGTGTGTTTATGTGTGCCGTCAGTGTCACTTGTGTCATAGTGTCAGTATGTGCATGAGTGTACGTTTGTCTGTGTGTGCGTGTGTCGTAAGAGAGAGAGAGAGAGAGAGAGAGAGAGAGAGAGAGAGAGAGAGAGAGAGAGAGAGAGAGAGAGCGACACTTCTTTGGCAATTTTGGACCGGACAGCGTCTTTATGTTTAACAGTTAGACTGTTCTGAAATTTGGACAGAATAACCGTTCTTTCGTAAAACACTTCTGTCAAGAGTACAGCAATTTCACCATCTGAAAAAGGCGCAGAACGCCCCTCTGTGTCTACTTTCTTTTTGAGCGGCACACGTGCCTTGCCATTTTCGTTGACTGAAATGTTGATAGAAACGTGCGGCATGCGTATTAGTAGGGATTCCCCCAATTTCCCCGACCTTGACCTTAATACTCTCGCTGTCACTACTTTGGCGTTCAAGTCAGTTCATGCATTGTGAACAGTTAGAAAGTTGACTTCGGGAGTTCCCACTTCGAAAAGAGGCCTCTACTTCCAGTGTTTCTTACTTCTAGTTCATGCATACGGGCCAAGGAGGAGGCTAGGTAGCGTTAAGAAGGTGTCACACTTGCGTTACGTTTCACGGTTTATGCATCGCCAAATGAGATTTGTGTATGGTTGCGCGGTCACACTCATGAAATTTCATAACGCGGTTCAACATTACCGCTTCCGTTTTATCACTCGCACGGGAAAATGGCCGATTTCGAAGAAGAAATTAGCCTCGGCCCGCTCTGAATAACAATGACCGAGACTTCTTGTTTAATTCCTTCGCGTGACGGTGCTGGGGGATAGCAACACCGTGGAAAGACACCTTCGTGCATCTCTTTCGTGAAACCCGATTCTGTTAGATAACTGTATTTCACTGGTTCAACCGCGACAGCCGACATGTCATGTGCTTCTGGGTTGTGAAACTGACCCCTGGCCTCTCCTGATTGGTCAGCTTGGTCCTCGTTATGAAATACACAGAGAAATAGAGCTGATCCAAAGTTAATAATGTTGACAGAAGCCCATGCTCATAAAGAGACTCATAAGCGTTTCGCAGATGTGACACCCTGCATAACGCAAGTATGACAGGGCCTTCATGAAAGTCGGCACACATTTGCAGCCACCTTGTATACGTAGAAGGTCACACACACACACACACACACACACACACACACACACACACACACACACACACAATAGTATGTTTTTGCCAGCAAATGTCAGCCAGTCAAAGAGCCCGTTTGTTCCATAATCAGGTCAAGCTTTCAACTGGCATGTTTATGAGAACTGGCGGTTGTTCAATTAGTCGCGCGGTCCAAGTTACCTCCCTTTCCCTTTTGTAGTCATTATTGTCATAGTGTTATCAGCGGCCAAAATGCATTTTCGCAACGTTGCGTGCTTGTTGCTTGGTTGTGAAGGTTTAGGCTGTGGGGAGAAGGTGCCAGCTTATAGGCTATGCCTTGGACTTCGAACCCGCATTATTTTTATGAAGAGTGTAAGCGCACTCTTTTGGGAAACAACGCCCGTCATTTAACGATAACGCAGTTTCGTAATCGTCAACCGCCAAACAGTCAGAAGGACATTCAGTGTGAAGGTATATGGGGAGAAGGCGCTTTCTTATGCTATGGACTTTAAACCTGCTTTTTTTATGAAGAGTGCAAACGCACTCTTTTAAGAAACAACGCACGTTATTTAGGGATAACGCAGTTTCGTAACCGTCAACCGCCGAAAACATGGACATAAGAAGGGGAAAGGCCCCCATTAACGGACACTTAAGGTTAAACCCATTTTTCTTACAAAGTATATAACGTAGCGCAATTTTGAAAACGGATTATTGTAGATCTAACCTACCTTTATCTTCATGTTGAAAAGAATTGAAAAAATCTTTTATACTTTAAAAGTTATTAAGGTTTGAATTTTTCGGCAAATTGTCCGGTTTTGGGAAACCTACTGCCTAAATCCGGAGTAATAATAATAATAATAATAAATGAGCATTTATATAGCGCAACATCATAACTTTACAAGTATGCTCTTTGCGCTTGACACATTTAAAATTCAAACACAGTTATACAAGCATTTACATCTACATTCATATTCAGCAACGCTTGATTAAAAGCATACACAATCAAACATACATTACAACAGATTCTTCCACTAATTAAGTAATAAAAACATGAATAAAATAGGTAGTAAAAACAAGGAAATACCAGCTGAATACCCTTAATCAAACAGAACATGTTATTAATACTGAAAAACTGCCCTAAATGTGTATACACATTATTACATTATCACTAAAACAACAAATACACTACATGTAGCCTACTGATGGACTGAGAAAACAAAATCAGGGGTAAGCACTTTTTCCGTCCCATGCATGCGAAATTGAGGATGTACTTCCGATGTCGCTCAAAACGTAGGAAGTTGTCGCAAACTACCATCAATTACTTCCTCGCTTTGCTTCGAAGTAAGCCCTTCTTCCGGCCCATGCATACGAAAGTGAGGCAAGTTCTTCCGATGTCACTCAAAACTTCGGGAGTTTTCGCGAACTTCCCCCATAAGCATACGGGCACAGGAATATTCCAAAATTAGTTTGTGGTGGCAGAAACTAGGCCTTATGGCAATGCCTTTAATTTGGTACAGGCGTAAACGAGCCAAGGCATTGCATACCCCCAGCGAAGAACAAATTGGCCATCTCTCTCTCTCTCTCTCTCTCTCTCTCTCTCTCTCTCTCTCTCTCTCTCTCTCTCTCTCTCTCTCTCTCTCTCTCTCTCCACTTTATGGGACTCAGCAAATGAAAATTCCTTAAACCCACTTAACCGAGTACATATATGAGCGATAAAAGTAGTATCACTAAAGCAGAATTAGACTACATATGTACATTTAGGGATCCTACCTCTAAAGTCAAGGCTGCTTTATAACAAAGGAATCCTTATGCAAAAAACTATATCCGGAACTTTACCCCAAACCATTTGTTCAAAGTTCTCTTTGAAGAATTTACACCCCCTAATATGAAATTAACACTCCTCTTCCTAGGATAGACTTATTTAAGTCTAGTCTAGTTTATTCAGGTAGCCGTCTCTGGAACGCTCTTCCGAATGCCCTTCGGGAAGCTACAAGTTATATGAAGTCTTATATCGCGCGCGTATCGCCAGACTCGGACTCAAGGCGCAGGGATCTATTTATGCTGTGTGAGATGGAATTTTTTACACAATACATCACGCATTCACATCGACCAGCAGATCGCAGCCATTTCGGCGCATATCCTACTTTTCACGGCCTATTATTCCAAGTCACACGGGTATTTTGGTGGACATTTTTTTTTATCTATGCCAATACAATTTTGCCAGGAAAGACCCTTTTGTCCATCGTGGGATCTTTAACATGCACACCCCAATGTAGTGTACAGATTCTTTCAGAAACAAATATATATCGCATCTAATGAGAATAGTATAATCCTGATTGTTATGTTCCTTTCGGATACAGTCACTCATTTTTTGAATTGACGGGTTTTTTCACGAAATTATGATGTTTTGCACAATATCCATCGTTTTGCAGAGTTGATGTACGTTTGCATATTATTCTGACCTTGCACATTTTTTGCTTTGCACCTAGTCATGCACTACACTGTTTCTATATAATGCGCTAATGTACATAAACTTATACTACTTAACTAATTATGTATTCATGTAGTAGTAGTTATTATAGTAGATTTAGTCCCTCCTTAGGGCGAGGGCCAGACTGATGCAAAATAGTATTCCTATGCTTATTCTGTTACCCTCGTAAAATAAAGAATTGTCATTGTCATTGTCATTGTCTCTCTCTCTTGAAGCAAGCGAGGAAGTAAGTGAGGGTAATTGTACTACAGCGAAACCCAGGAGTAAACACGCTGCTTCCAAACTTTCTCAGTGCAAAATAGCAGGGCTTTTCTTCGGTTTTTCATATAAAACCGATCTAACGCAAATGAAAGTCCCAAAGAGAGAAAATCGAAGAAAAAAAGTCGTATCTCGTGCGTGCATTTCGTGTAAATTTCCTTGAATACAAACCTGAGTTGCCAGCTTCGACTTTTGTTCGTTCTGGGTCACTGGCCACCACTCTCAAAATTTCATCCCCGCTTATAGGAGGGGGTGTTTTTATGTAAATGGGCGTCTTTGTGTGCATGTGTGAGTGTGTGTTTGTGTGAGAGTGTGCGTGTGTGTGTGTGTGTGTGTGTGTGTGTGCGTGCGTGCGTGCGTGCGTGCGTGCGTGCGTGTGTAGGTGTGCGTCTGTTCATTCATTCATTCGTTTGCAGTGCACGCGCGCACATGTGTGTGTGTGTGGGGGGGGGGTGGGGGGAGGGTGTGTTTGTGTGTGTGTGTGTGTGTGTGTGTGTTTGCGTGCGTGTGCGTGTGTGGGAAAGTGTTTGTATGTATTTGTGCGAGTGCCTGCCTGCCTGCCTGCCTGCCTGTGCGTGTATAATTGTGCGTTTGTTTGTGTGCGCGTGCGTGTGTGTGTGTGTGTGTGTGTGTGTGTATGTGTGTGTGTGTGTGTGTGTGTTCGACGGTGTGTGTGTGTGTGTGTACCCCCACCCCCCCACCCCACACACACACTATTATGAGCTGATTATTTGCGCCTCGATATTTTATTTATTTTCTTACGTTTTATGTTGTTTGTTGTGATTTACCACACCCGAGTTTCTCGAAATTGAGATAATAAAGTGTTCTATGTCTAATACACATGCACACACGCGCGTAGGATAAACAAATCCAATCTTGACTTTCAACTTTACATAAACATACATCCTGTTCACAATTAACGAGGACAAACATAATTTACTAACACCTAAGTACAACAATTTATCTTTAGCAAACATTTGGACACACATTTTCCCAATTAATATGAAAGTTACTGAACTTATCTTCTTTTCACTACACCTTATATCTTGATTCCCCAAAAAACTTGAGTTCTGCCTTTTTAAATTGACCAGCAGCCCAAAACTTTCGCTCTAACCAAACAGTTTTACCGATACACAATTAAAAAAAGAAAAAAGAGGTTTAACATATTAACCGACTTCGCTACCACATAAACAAAAAAAGTTTTATTCTCCCCAACATTCTGGTCAACAAAATCATTATTACAGAGTCATTCAATTTCAAGACAATCATCACAGCTTTGAACAGACCATTTCGTTCAACCAGTCAAAAACAACAACTATAGTAAAAGCTACAGTGCGATCAACGTTCGCCCATTTACGAACTCGCGATGAGATTTGTTTCTTCTGGTCACCAAGCCTACCGTTTACAAACGCATGCGCACTAATTGGGATTCCCCCAATTTCCTCGACCTTGACCTCAGGACTCTCGAAGCCACTACTTCGGCGTTCAAGTTAGCTCGTGCATACCGAGTAGCTGGCTACTTTGCTTCCAAAGTTCCCACTTTCAAAGTTAATTTCATCATTTATACGACGATATCGCATCTTAAAGGTCCTTACCCTTCTAAAAGAAACCTCCAACGCATGCTACAATTGCCTGACATTCTGGTTTTAAAGGCAGCTCATTGGGAAATGAGCTCAGACACAATATTGAAGACGTGAAATGCGTCAATCGAGCAACTGTCGTAACTTGGCTACAATGAGACGGTCGGCTACTTTGCACCATAGACACGAACTGTGACATTTTTGTTTAATTTAGGTGAAAAGCTTGAAACAGAGGGGCTTAAAACCGACAGTACGATCATTTACTGACCGAAAAAACCGTGCTCGAGTCATTCGGCGAAGGTGGTGAGCTTTCAAACTACCACGACTGAATAACTGATAACGCATCTTTGCATAGAGATTTTTCTAGACGAGTAGCATAGTGCAGTGGTTACGTATTCGGAATTTCAATCCGACGCTCTGGGTTCAAGTGCCGCTGGGAGCTACAAAAATGTGTTTTTTTTTCTTAATTAACCTTTTTCTTAATAGACCTCAATTGCATTCAGACTGCAACAACCGGTTTTTGCCTCTGTGTTAATTTTTTTAAACGCGTAAAGAAACTGTCCTATGCTTTCAAAAAAAATCGAATCTTGACTTTTAACTGTACATAACCATGCATCGCCATCGTAATCAAAAATTAACGAGGGAAAACAAATTAAAACACCGATGAACAGTATTGTTTTTTCTAAACTTCTTGACAGACATTTCCCCAATAAATAAGGAACAAGTCACTAAACTTAGTTATTTACGGTCTACTGCATAATGTTCTTCCTTTTAAACTTTACCAGTATTCCAAAGTTTCTCTATAACCAGTCTATGTTTGTCCAACAGTTTTACCGATATAAAATTATTAAACAAAAGTTCAACATACAGTAACTGTTGTACTTATTGTGAGAACGAAATTGATTATACTTATTTTTTGTGTGTGTGTGTGTGCCCCAAAATTATGTTCACTTGGAAATGCGTTGAGGATAAAGTGATTTGTAAATATAATATGATTATTAAAAATTACCGTAAAGGAAGTTTTTTGGGCGTGTTTAAAATACATTTAGAAATAGTATTGTTAACGATATAGGTACATTTAAAGTAGAAAAATTAATATAAAAAGCAGAAAAAAAGAAAAGAAAAAAAGATCAACGAAGAGGGATACTCCCCGCAAAAAAAAAAAAAAAAAAAAAAAAAAGTTGAAGCAAGCAGCTGAGATTAAAAAAATAATAATAAAAAAAAAAGTTCAACATAATCTTTTACTCTTCTCCTAACATTCAAGCCAACAAAGTCATTTGTCATAGGCAGTCATTCGATTCCAAGACAATCATCACAGGTTTGAACCGACCCTTTCGTTTAACCATTCAAAAAACAACAGCAATAACGCTGTTAGTACTACAGCGCGCTCAACGTTCGCCTTTTTGAACTCGCGATGAGATTTGTTTTTTCTGGTGGCAAGCTTACCGTACCGTTAACAAACGCATGCGTACTAGTTAGGATTCCCCCAATTTTCGCGACCTTGACCGAATACTCTCAAAGTCACCACTCCGGCGTTCATGCATAGTGAACAGTTGGAAAGTTAAACTTCGGGAGTTCCCACTTCCGAAAGAGGCCTCTACTTCCAGTGTTGCTGACTTCCTCCTCATGCACACGGGCCCTGGATGTGGAACAGGATGACCTGGCCCCGTTTCGGACCATCAGGTTTTTGAGTGTCTTACCTGTTCCACCATTTCTGACTTACAATCCTTCTCTTGTGGGGCGGTCGAGGAGGGATCGGTGGGAGCGAGACGCACAGGTCACTTCGTCCTTCTTTGAACTCATCGTGTATGCGCGTTTGAATAGTTTGAATACAGAGAGCCGGATTCTGCAGGGGATAAAAAGTAATGCTAATTCTCTCCGTCTCCCTCTTGTCAATACTCCCTTTCGTCACGGTTACTGTGAAAAGAAGCGTTAATGCTGAACATTGTATTGCGTCTAAGCTTACACCCCAATCACACACAGACGCTGCTTCTACCACGTTGTAAAGTTGTCCGAGAGCGTGACCAATCGTGGGCCAAACGTGGGAGGATCTCCTTGAGCGTTGTTTGATCGGGGTGGGGTCGGGAAGCTGCACGCTCTCCCCACGCTTGCACAAAAGCCGGGTCAAGGCCTACAGAAAGCGTGGCAAAGTCTTATAAAGGGCCTAGCGGGAACGCCATTATCGTACAAGCAGCGTGGTAGCATCGTGGTGAGATGTCTGTGGTCGTGATAAAACCACCATCAAGTCCGTTCATCTTCGAAGGTGGGTTATAATCGCCCCGATTTGATAACTTTTTCAGATCGGCGTGGTGTATAAGGACGTAGAGCTGTACGTGTGACCTGACCCAGACGGTTTTATATTCTGTTTACGTTTTCTGGCTTTTTTTCCCCAGTCCATCTCTCACACAACAAGTCTTTTGTTCTTGTTTGTCTTCCCTTCGTTCTTTTTATATTTAGTCAAGTTTTGACTAAATGATTTAACATAGAGGGGGAATCGAGACGAGGGTCGTGGTGTATGTGCGTCTGTCTGTGTGTGTGTGTGTGTGTGTGTGTGTGTGTGTGTGTGTGTGTGTGTGTGTGTGTGTGTGTGTGTGTGTGTGTGTGCGTGTGTGTGTGTAGAGCGATTCAGAGTAAACTACTGGACCGATCTTTATGAAATTTGACATGAGAGTTCCTGGGTATGATATCCCCAGACGTTTGTTTTTTTCATTTTTTCGATAAATGTCTTTTTTTTTTTTTTTTTTTTTTTTTTGCTTAACGCCCAGCTGACCACGAAGGGCCATATCAGGGCGGTGCTGCTTTGACATATAACGTGCGCCACACACAAGACAGAAGTTGCAGCACAGGCTTATACATGTCTTTGATGACGTCATATCCGGCTTTTTGTAAAAGTTGAGGCGGCACTGTCACACCCTCATTTTTCAATCAAATTGATTGAAATTTTGGCCAAGCAATCTTCGACGAAGGCTGAACTTCGGTATTGCATTTCAGTTTGGTGGCTTACAAATTAATTAATGACTTTGGTCATTAAAAATCTGAAAATTGTAAAAAAAATAATTATTTTATAAAACGATCCAAATTTACGTTCATCTTATTCTTCATCATTTTCTGATTCCAAAAACATATAAATATGTTATATTTGGATAAAAAAACAAGCTCTGAAAATTTAAAAAAATTACAAATTATGATCAAAATTAAATTTTCGAAATCAATTTAAAAACACTTTCATCTTATTCCTTGTCGGTTCCTGATTCCAAAAACATATAGATATGATATGTTTGGATTAAAAACACGCTCAGAAAGTTAAAACGAAGAGAGGTACAGTAAAGCGTGCTATGAAGCACAGCGCAACCGCTACCGCGCCAAACAGGCTCGTCACTTTCACTGCCTTTTGCACTAGCGGCGGACTACGTTCAATTTCATTCTGTGAGTTTCACAGCTTGACTAAATGTAGTAATTTCGCCTTACGCGATTTGTTTTCTTCTTTCATTTGTGGAAGTTGTTAGCGGTTTTCACATGTTGCCCATACATTTTTAATGCGGTTATTAAAATGACCTACCCGCAAAGAAAAGCGAGTCTTTTATTGTGATTATTATGATTATACAAATTATATGATTTGGGTACAAAAGCGGAGAAATGAGGCTTAACTACACTGCGTCAGCTGAATGGCGAGCAGCTCACATTGCACAAAAGATGTTCACTTCGTTCCAGCTGTGAGCATATTGCTTAAATGGATGCCGTTTATTTGCACGGACTTCACAATCATAAAAGACTGTTGTGATAGGACGAGCGCCTTTTGGGATAAGCTGAGCCTTTTCTGCGTGAATAGCACCTGGGTTTTTTTAAAAGAAGGGCGGTTTTATGTAATTGCATGTCATTCAGAGATTATTGAAAAGTGCTGTCTCGGAACAATTGCGTATTGCAAGGTCGTAACCCCTCGTTAATTACTCGTTCAAATGTGTGTAGTTACACAACAGGGCGAAAAGAGTTGATAAAATGCGTGTCACTAGGTCCAAAAGAGTTTTGTATGAGCAGCTGAATACCGCTGTCTAGGCTATTTTGTCTAGCGCCCTTGTTTATTGTCTGGCAGGCTGGCTGACTCTTACTCTCTCTCTCTCTCTCTCTCTCTCTCTCTCTCTCTCTCTCTCTCTCTCTCTCTCTCTCTCTCACCATTCCTCTCTCTCTCTCTCTGTCACCATTCCTCTCTCTCTCTCTTTCTCTCTCTCTCTCTCTCTCTCTCTCTCTCTCTCTCTCTCTCTCTCTCACCATTCCTCTCTCTCTCTGTGTCACCATTCCTCTCTCTCTCTCTCTCTCTCTCTCTCTCTCTCTCTCTCTCTGTCACCATTCCTCTCTCTCTGTCACCATTCCTCTCTCTCTCTCTCTCTCTCTCTCTCTCTCTCTCTCTCTCTCTGTCCCCATTCCTCTCTCTCTCTGTCCCTGTTCCTCTCTCTCTCTCTGTCCCCGTCTCTCTGTCTCTCTCTCTGTCTCTCTCTCTCTCTGTCTCTCTCTCTGAGTGTCCCCGAGTATATAAGAAGATAATGTACCATGAAGAACACGTGCGCATTATATGCATGCGCATTATATACATGCATTGGCATACTTCCGCAACGTTTTCAAATAATCCTGCCTGGGAATTAAAAAAAAGTGTATTCCGAAAAGTGACTGCGCAGTTAGTTTTGTCGGTCAGTTTTGTAGGTCAATGAAAAAAAGGTTGAGTATTTTATCCTTGATCTTCAGACAAACCTTTTATTTCTTATTTATTTATATGGGAGATTTATATAGTTGACTTCTGCCTATAAATATGCAAAGGTGAAGCTGGAATTACATCACCATGTTTACCAAACCTGCAACATGCTGCTGCAATGAAAAATAACTTTGCTGTTTGAATATTTGCGGTTTGTTTGTTTGCTTATTTGCTTTTGAGTTTGAGTGTGTGTGTGTGTTTTTTTGTCTTTTTGATTTGTTTGGGGGGGTTGAGGATAAGAGGTGAGATGGTAGGTGTTTGCCTTTGAATTTGTTTTGTGTTTTTGTTTGCTCTTTCTTTTTTTGTTTAGATTTCTTTTCTTTTAAATTGTTGGTTTTGTTTAAACAATTACTCAGATAAGTGTATTATCTGTATCACTCACTAAAAAGACCGCTGGGTCTAACTACAGTAAATATAACGTTTTGTTTTGTCATAAATTAAAACGTTCCAATAACATTCCAATCTTGTTTACTGATTTTGCTTGTTTGTTTGTGTGTTTGTTTGTTTGTTTGTTTGTTCGCTAATTTGTTAGTTTATTTGTTTGTGCTCATATTTGTTTGTGTGCTTGTTTGTGCGCTTACTTTGTTTGTTTCTTTCTTTCTGTATGTATGTATTTGTATGCTTATTTACTATGTTTGTTTGTTGCATCTCAGAATGGCGATCTTCTTTCTTTCTTTCTTTCTTGAACTTGCGCATGTGTTTATCCAAATGAACATTGCATCTCAGAATGGGGTATTCTTTCTTTCTTTTTCTGCTTAAAGGCACAGCAAGCCTCCCGTAAACCATCACGGATACTGTCAGGCTTTTACACACAGTACCAACACCCTTTCCTCACCGCTTGAGAACATCCTAGGTGTCCCACGTAAAGAGCGAGCAATTTTCAAAGAATTTATTTTCGTGGACCCTCTGATCAGCAAATCAGGCGCCTCGTTTTGGCGCTAGAACTAACTTTTAAAATCTAGATAAGAAATTGACAACTTGGTACACAAACATTCTTAAATCATAAAAGAATTCTTTTTTCATCAAGACTTCTCTTTCCTTTCCTCTTCTTCCGTTTGTATGGCCATGTTGGGTTTGATGCGTGCATGCCTGGTTTTCTCCTTTAGATGGGTGTCGGCACAGGAGGTCTGCCCGCTGTCCTCAGCCAACATGCTCCGTCTTCATGGCAGCTCAAATTTTTTATCGAGGTTCTCTCCTCTAGATCCGCCGTGTTTCGCCTAGGGGCTTGCGCTGCCTAGTTGATAGGGTCACCTCGTAGAGGATGTGGTCATAGACCACGCACGGTCGGTCTTGGGATAGGGAAACGTTATGCTAGTCCGGAGGGATTACGCCACAATGGCCACCTCGCGAAGACCCAGGGTCCTAGACTAGGGAGGTCCAAGGGGGAGCACCGGGAGGGCTACCCCTCTACCCGCACCTCCAACACAATCCCTTCCCCTGGTAGCTTCATCCCCAAGGAGGAAACAGAGCTACCTGCAACACCCCTTTCATCAAGACAAGATCAGTACAATTCGAAGTTTTAAAAGTTTGAAAAAAGAAAAGCTCGGAAACGTGTCACACAAACCGTCTTTCTCGTAGCAGACGACGGTTCTGCCTTACGCCCGTTCCTCTGAATAGTCAACTGTCATCGCTCTAGTTCGTGAGAATCGCAGCCGGTTTTTTGCGTTTAGATTCAGAGGTACACAATAACGTGCTATTGCAGATGAGCTTACAGCGAATCCCATTGAAATCACAAACTGACGACTACATTGTGAAAAAAGGAAACTGGATCACACGGGATCACACGTGTACGTAATGGCTCAGGGGTAAGATAAACCACGCAAAAATAAATTCTTTGAAAATTGCTCGCTCTTAATGCCTCGGTCTCACATATACGATTTTTCGGAAGTGTCGGGGATAGTTAAGTCGGCTAGGTCGGAAGTGTCGGATGCAAATTTGGCTCCAAATTTCACTCCCGACCTGTCCTTACGACTGATCCGACCATGTAGCCGACAAGCAGACGACAACCACCCGACTTTAGGGCCGACAAATCCGACATGTGTCCAGACACTTCCGACTGCAGTAACAACAATTCCGACTGCAGTTACGACAGGCCCGGCTGAAAAACTTCCGAACAATAGCCGACTCTCACGACCAGTGTAACGACTAAACCGACTAGCTAACGACTGTCCCAACGACAAATCAGACTGCCCTTACGACTAATCCGAACGAAACTATGCTACCGACAAATCCGACCACCCTTACGAGTCTTCCGACTACCGTTACGACTAATCAGAATCGCCTTACGACTAAACCGACACGCTTACGACAACCACCCGACAAATTTCTATTCGTCTGAGTCGGGAGGCTCTTCCGAACTATCCGACTTTTCAAAAACAAAATTGCTAATTCTCACGAACTCTCCGACCTCTTCCGACTTCCAGCCGACTACCTAAAAGTCGGGTGACATTCGTAGATGTGAGACCGAGGCATTACGGAGGCCGGGCGCCTAGGATGTTCAAAGGCGGTGAGTGTGTAAATGAAAGGGTGTTTGTACTGTGTGTAAAAGCCTGACAGTATCTGTGATGGTTTACGGGAGGCTTACTGTGGCTTTAACATGCACATGTGTTTATCCAAATGAACATTTCATCTCAGAATGGCGACCTTCTTTCTTTCTTTCTTTGTTGAACTTGACTTGCGCATGTGTTTATCCAAATGAATATTGCATCTCAGAATGGGGGTATACTTTCTTTCTTTGTTTAACTTGCACATGTATGTGTTTATCCAAACGAACATCGCATCTCAGAATGGCGACCTTATTTCTTTCTTTCTTTCTTTCTGTGTTTAACTTGCACATGTGTTTATCCAAACGAACATTGCATCTTTATAGTTTTATTATAAGAACCTTTTCTAATTCCTATTAACTCGATGTTCTTTAACTATATTTATACATAAATGCATATTGTAAAGTAGTATGCATTGTTAGAGGATCTTTTAGTAGCAGTGTTTAAATGTCGAAGCTGCTTTTCCCAGTTTTACCTAAGATATCGATTGTATATTGTGTTATTGTATTTGTCAGACTTGATTGTACCAAGTCCCTACACATGTTGTAATGCGCTTAGAGCCAAATATTTTTTTGGTTTTTTTGTAAGGGATAGGCGCAATATAAATACACTTTATTATTATTATTATCTCAGAATCTTATCTTATAAGAAGTTCTTAAAAGTTCGAAGTTATTTTAGCATATAGGTTGTTTGTTTTTTTAAAAAAAAAATTTTATGGTCTTAACAGTTAAACATGTATTACGTTATCATTAAGATTCATGCTTTGTTAGCACTAAGCAGTTGTTTTAATCAGTCTGGTTTTCTCTTGTTTTCATCTTATGAACATTCTAAATGTTAGACTAACTTATTGTCTTGTACAGAATAACAACTGTGTGAATGGTGCTATACTGAATGAAAGAGTGTGACATGAAGTTCTTGTACATCATTGTAAAGAGTGTGAATGACGTTTTAGTTTAGATGTCAAGCGCTTAGAGCAAGCCTTTTTAACGAAAGTTTTTGATTTAGCGCTATATAAATGTTCTTATTATTATTAGAATGGGGATATTGTTTCTGTCTTCCTTTCTTTGTTTAACTTGCGCATGTGTTTATCCAATGAACATTGCATCTCAGAATTGGGACATTCTTTATTTATTTATTTATTTAACTTGCTAATGTGTTTTTTCAAATGAAAACTGCATCTCAGAGTGGGGACATTCTTTCTTTCTTTCTTTCTTTCTTTAACTTGCGCATGTGTTTATCCAAACGAACATTGCATCTCAGAATGGGGGTATTCTTTCTTTCTTTGTTTGTTTAACTTGTGCATGTGTTTATCCACTGAACTATGCATCTCAGAATTGGGACATTCTTTTTTTATTTATTTATTAAACTTCCTCGTGTGTTTTTCCAAATGAAAACTGCATCTCAGAATGGGGACATTCTTTTTTCTTTTTTTCTTTCTATTTTTAACTTGCGCATGTGTATATATCCAAATGAACACTGCGTCGCAGAATGGGGATTTTTTTAAATTTTTTTACCTTGAATCTCAGTCGAACCTTGAGTCTCTCGGCCACAAACTTTATATCTTTGTTTTCAAAGTTGACACAAATCACAGAAGCGAAGGAAAGATGCGTGTTCTAAGTGCTGGTGAACCGGACGACCGAGATACATAAATTTCATGCGCTATCATGCAAAACATAACATCGTCTTTTGTGAGGTTTTAGAAACAGGACAAGGAAATAGGATGGAGGGCAAGTGATACTATTCCTTCGCTTTCTGCTATAAATCCTTTTTAGTACTGGTGAACCAGACCAACCTCAAAACGAGACACATAACATTTACACACATTATGTTAAAGTTATTGCGCACTCTTAATAAAATAGCTATTGTGGGTGTTTTTTGGGAGGCTATCCGCTTAAACCCTTTTGAGTGTTGTTGTACTAACCGAACCTTGAAAATATACATAATGATCGTTCACTTGCTGTGAAGTTCATAAAGCATTTATGAAGCAACAATACATAAATACACGGCATTTCAGAGAGCGAAAGGAAAAGAGAAAGAGAGAGAGAGGGGGATAGAGAGAGAGAGAGAGAGAGAGAGACAGAGAGAGAGAGAGAGAGAGAGAGAGAGAGAGAGAGAGAGAGAGAGAGAGAGAGAGAGAGAGAGAGAGAGAGAGAAAGAGAGAGAATTGAATTGAATTGAAATTTATTTTACGAGGGTGACAGAATAAGCAATGTATACTTGCTTTTTTACATCCGGCCCTCGCCCATTGAGGGGTAACAAACAAGAAGAAATAAAAGATAAGTTTAACTATAGTACAAATGACATATTTACCATAATTAACATGTCAAGCAAGCAATAAGACATTTTAAGATGCATTAGGATTCTTTAGCAATGCTTGAAAATTATATATAACAGAGAAATATGTGTTTGTATAAAAAATTAAAAAATTAAAAAAAATTAAAAAAATAATCCTTCATGTATTATTATATATAATCATGTTTATCAATATAATCAGAGAGTACAGTTATATTTTGCCAGCTGCTTGATAATATTTCTTATAAGTTTTGTAAAAGAAACAGCATGTAATATTCCTTGAAAGATGTTTCAGGAATTCATAATTTAATCATATTTGGAATGGCGTTCCACATAATTGCTCCAGAATATGATAGAGAGAGAGAGAGAGAGAGAGAGAGAGAGAGAGAGAGAGAGAGAGAGAGAGAGAGAGAGAGAGAGAGAGAGAGAGAGAGAGAGAGAGAGAGAGAGAGAGAGAGAGAGAGAATAAGGAGGAGTAAACAAGTCGCGTGAAGCGATATAAAAAGATTTAGTCAATCTGTCGGCCTGAAACTATAAGATCAACAATTTTAAAAAAATAAACCAACACAGAGACTTAATGAACTAATTAAAGCTTCCCTAGCGTAAACCTGAAGACTGAGACGGGTCTAGTTCGTCTCAGCGAAGCCTGCGAACGTAGCGCATAATTAATTTTTCTTTTCTTTAATTGTGAGTACATTTTCAGAGTAAACATGGCCTCTCTCTATATTTTTTGAAAATGATAAAGAATAAGATGAAACGATTTTTAGATCGATTTCTGAACATTTAATTTAAATGAGACACACACATACACCGCGACCATCGTCTCAATTCCCAGTCTATGTTAAAACTTGTTTTTTTAAATTAGTCAAAACTTGACTGAATGTAACAAGTTGCTTGAAGCGACATTAAGAACAGAGATGGCACGGACATTAAAAAAAAAAAGCTCTTTACAGGATCGGAAAGCGCGCTTTTCTCAACTCTTTTCAACTTTCTCAGCTTGTTTTTAATTCAAACATCACATATATATCTATATGTTTTTGGAAGCAGAAAAAAATAAAAGAATAAGATGAAATTTGTTTAGATCGATTACTATAATTTTGATTAGAATTTTCAGATTTTTAATTACCAAACTTATTGATTTATTGTAAGATTCCAAGCTGAATTGCAACTCCATAGTCCGGCCTTTGTCAAAGATTGCCAACTTACAAGCCCCCAACCACCATTACCTTCAGTCGACGCGCGGTGATTCATATCTATATATATATGCCCAGTTGACCTTCGCTTTTCAATACACGACTCAAAACCTTTGGAATGAATTAAAATGAATGACAATAAAATAAAAAATCTATTATTCATTTTAAATCATTTCAAAGGTTTTGTGTCGTGTATTGAAAATCGAATTTAGTGCGTAAGTGCCTTTGAACAGGTCTCCCACAATCCTGTATTCTATTTTTAGTCCGGGATACCCCCCATCAATTTATTTTTAGAGAAGGTCAAAGGGCATATGTATCACCGTGCGTCGACGGATGGTAGTGGTGGTTGGGTGCTTGTACGATGATGTGCTTGCAGCCTCCTTGTGCTGTTTTGCTGAAATTATCGCGATTGTACATGCTTCGGTTTTCAGCAAGCTTTGTACTTGGATTTCGTCCTTCTGTATTATGTATTGTGTTGTGTTGTGTTGTGTTGTGTTGTGTTGTGTTGTGTTGTGTTGTGTTTGTTGTGCTGTGCTGTGCTGTGTTGTGCTATGCTGTGCTGTGCTGTGCTTGTGTGTGTGTGTGTGTGTGTGTGTGTGTGTGTGTGTGTGTGTGTGTGTGTGTGTGAGACATACAGAGAGAGAGAGACAAACAGAGACATACAGAGAGAGAGACAAACAGAGACATACAGAGAGAGAGACAAACAGAGACATACAGAGAGAGAGACAAACAGACATACAGAGAGAGAGACAAACAGAGACATACAGAGAGAGAGAGACAAACATACAGAGAGAGAGAGACAAACAGACATACAGAGAGAGAGAGACAGAGAGACATACAGAGAGAGAGAGAGAGAGAAAGAGAGAGAGAGAGAGAGAGAGAGAGAGACAGACAGACAGATACACAGAGAGAGAGAGACAAACAGAGAGAGAGAGAGACATACATACAGAGAGAGAGAGATAGAGAGAGAGAGACAGACAGACAGACAGAGAGAGAGAGAGAGAGAGAGAGACATACAGAGAGAGAGAGACAGACATACAGAGAGAGAGAGAGAGAGAGAGAGAGACAGACAGAGAGAATGAGGGAGAGAGACAGACATACAGAGCGAGAGAGAGACAGACATACAGAGCGAGAGAGAGACAGACATACAGAGCGAGAGAGAGACAGACATACAGAGAGAGAGAGACAGACAGAAATACAGAGAGAGAGAGAGAGAGAGAGAGAGTGTGTCATGTCATGTTAGGGGAAGGGCTCCTAACATGGACCACTCAGTTTTTGTTTCATGCTGATAACTAGCTTGTTTTCTTGCGAAGAAGTTTCATTTTGTGTTTGGTAGTCCTTCTCTCTTAGGTTAACCGTTAGGCCCAATTAGAGTCAAATAGCTTTGATAGACATTCAGCAATAACTAAATACAGAAAAAAATCACAAATGGTCCATATTAGACGCCCAGGCTCCTAATATGGACCAGTGAAGCGGCCTTCACGAATCACCGTAAAAAGCCCCCTATACTTCAAAATAACATGATACAACTTAGTGTGCAAGTCATACTAATTAAAAGATGCTTTAAATGTATCTGTTTCGCGTTGATGAGAACATTATTTGAAGCACACCAGGGAACTAAAGACGCTTATCAAAAACAGAGTGAAAATAAGTGAAATCATCAACTTCCACGAAAAGAAGACTATTTGTTATAACTTTTGGAAATCTCGAAGGCTAGTTATAGGTTATTTTCAGCAAGCTTCTTAATGAATTAATTAAAATAGCCTTTAGCTTTTAATTTCTTCGATTTGTTGAAGGTGGTCCATATTAGGGGACTCACACACATACTTTGAGATTTTGCTATTATTTTTTGTTTGCAGTAGAAACTCGGGGTCAAAGCTGCTAAAATGTAACAAATGCGGTCTTAGCTGTTATATATAGCAATTTTTGTGCGATAAAAGCTTTGGCTGCTGACAGAAACGAGTCCGTTTTAGGCGGCAAAATTAGAGTGGACGCTGCCAAAAGTGAACAAAGAGAAAAAGCCTAACGGTTTTGAGGTTTGTGTTTCTGCAACTGTTTTGACATGTGCAAGTTATCCAGAGAGGGTGAATACAGCGAATGAAATTGTTTTTAGCGCTCTAGCGCCGTGAGTTTGTCAGAACAGGAGGTGGTCCATATTAGGAACCGGTCCATATTAGGAGCCCTTCCCCTACATGTACCGGTTGTGACGTGTCAGTTGGCCTATACAATAAACTTTTTGAGTTCTGAGTTGTGAGTTGTGCTGTTTTGCAGAACTTGACGCTGCTGGTCAACTCCAGCTGGCCGCAATTCACGCAATGTTTCCAGTCCAGCGTTCTCGTCTTCCTGCCCAACGGATTCCTCTGGTGTTCCTTGCTCATTTACCTCCCTTACATCCTCACCAGACCCGCATTGCCTCCCTTGCCTTCCACTTGGTCCAATGCAGCCAAGACGGTGAGTCGGTTTGCTCAAATCTTCTTCTTCCTTGTTCATGGGCTGAAACTCTCACGTTCACTCATGTTTTTGCACTAGTTGGTTTTTACGTGTATGGCCGTTTTTACTCCGCCATTCAGGCAGCATACGCCGATTTCGGGGGAAGCATGCTGAGTGTTTTCGTGTTTCTATAACCCACCGAACACTTCGTCAAATGAATGTCCATTCTTTTTGTTTCACATTGCTAAAGGCGGTCCTTAGAGCCGCTACTAACTACAGCAGAACCAAGCCCAACTAGTTTCGGCGAACTATTCTCAATCATTGTAATCATGACCCTTCCTGACTTGTTCTATTCTCAATCATTGCAATCATGACCCTTCCTGACTTGTTCTATTCTCAATCATTGTAATCTTGACCCTTCACTGTGCACAATCATTGCAATCATGACCCTTCCTGACTTGTTCTATTCTCAATCATTGTAATCTTGACCCTTCCTGACTTGTTCTATGCTTGCTTTCAGGTCCTGTCTGTATTGTTGTCCCTGTGCACAATCATTGTAACCCTGACCCTTCACTGTGCACAATCATTGCAATCATGGCCCTTTCTGGCTTGTTCTATTCTCAATCATTGCAATCCTGACTCTTCCTGACTTGTTCTATGCTTGCTTTCAGGTCCTGTCTGTATTGTTGTCCCTGAACACAATCATTGTAACCCTGACCCTTCACTGTGCACAATCATTGCAATCATGACCCTTCCTGACTTGTTCTATTCTCAATCATTGCAATCATGACCCTTCCTGACTTGTTCTATGCTTGCTTTCAGGTCATGTCTGTATTGTTGTCCCTGTGCACAATCATTGTAACCCTGACCCTTCACTGTGCACAATCATTGCAATCCTGTCCCTTTCTGGCTTGTTCTATTCTCAATCATTGTAATCTTGACCCTTCCTGACTTGTTCTATGCTTGCTTTCAGGTCCTGTCTGTATTGTTGTCCCTGTGCACAATCATTGTAACCCTGACCCTTCACTGTGCACAATCATTGCAATCATGGCCCTTTCTGGCTTGTTCTATTCTCAATCATTGCAATCCTGACCCTTCCTGACTTGTTCTATGCTTGCTTTCAGGTCCTGTCTGTATTGTTGTCCCTGTGCACAATCATTGTAACCCTGACCCTTCACTGTGCACAATCATTGCAATCATGGCCCTTTCTGGCTTGTTCTATTCTCAATCATTGTAATCTTGACCCTTCCTGACTTGTTCTATGCTTGCTTTCAGGTCCTGTCTGTATTGTTGTCCCTGTGCACAATCATTGTAACCCTGACCCTTCACTGTGCACAATCATTGCAATCATGGCCCTTTCTGGCTTGTTCTATTCTCAATCATTGTAATCTTGACCCTTCCTGACTTGTTCTATGCTTGCTTTCAGGTCCTGTCTGTATTGTTGTCCCTGTGCACAATCATTGTAACCCTGACCCTTCACTGTGCACAATCATTGCAATCATGGCCCTTTCTGGCTTGTTCTATTCTCAATCATTGTAATCTTGACCCTTCCTGACTTGTTCTATGCTTGCTTTCAGGTCCTGTCTGTATTGTTGTCCCTGTGCACAATCATTGTAACCCTGACCCTTCACTGTGCACAATCATTGCAATCATGGCCCTTTCTGGCTTGTTCTATTCTCAATCATTGTAATCTTGACCCTTCCTGACTTGTTCTATGCTTGCTTTCAGGTCCTGTCTGTATTGTTGTCCCTGTGCACAATCATTGTAACCCTGACCCTTCACTGTGCACAATCATTGCAATCATGGCCCTTTCTGGCTTGTTCTATTCTCAATCATTGTAATCTTGACCCTTCCTGACTTGTTCTATGCTTGCTTTCAGGTCCTGTCTGTATTGTTGTCCCTGTGCACAATCATTGTAAACCTGACCCTTCACTGTGCACAATCATTGCAATCATGGCCCTTTCTGGCTTGTTCTATTCTCAATCATTGTAATCTTGACCCTTCCTGACTTGTTCTATGCTTGCTTTCAGGTCCTGTCTGTATTGTTGTCCCTGTGCACAATCATTGTAACCCTGACCCTTCACTGTGCACAATCATTGCAATCATGGCCCTTTCTGGCTTGTTCTATTCTCAATCATTGTAATCTTGACCCTTCCTGACTTGTTCTATGCTTGCTTTCAGGTCCTGTCTGTATTGTTGTCCCTGTGCACAATCATTGTAACCCTGACCCTTCACTGTGCACAATCATTGCAATCATGGCCCTTTCTGGCTTGTTCTATTCTCAATCATTGTAATCTTGACCCTTCCTGACTTGTTCTATGCTTGCTTTCAGGTCCTGTCTGTATTATTGTCCCTGAACACAATCATTGTAACCCTGACCCTTCACTGTGCACAATCATTGCAATCATGGCCCTTTCTGGCTTGTTCTATTCTCAATCATTGTAATCTTGACCCTTCCTGACTTGTTCTATGCTTGCTTTCAGGTCCTGTCTGTATTGTTGTCCCTGTGCACAATCATTGTAACCCTGACCCTTCACTGTGCACAATCATTGCAATCATGGCCCTTTCTGGCTTGTTCTATTCTCAATCATTGTAATCTTGACCCTTCCTGACTTGTTCTATGCTTGCTTTCAGGTCCTGTCTGTATTGTTGTCCCTGTGCACAATCATTGTAAACCTGACCCTTCACTGTGCACAATCATTGCAATCATGGCCCTTTCTGGCTTGTTCTATTCTCAATCATTGTAATCTTGACCCTTCCTGACTTGTTCTATGCTTGCTTTCAGGTCCTGTCTGTATTGTTGTCCCTGTGCACAATCATTGTAACCCTGACCCTTCACTGTGCACAATCATTGCAATCATGGCCCTTTCTGGCTTGTTCTATTCTCAATCATTGTAATCTTGACCCTTCCTGACTTGTTCTATGCTTGCTTTCAGGTCCTGTCTGTATTATTGTCCCTGAACACAATCATTGTAACCCTGACCCTTCACTGTGCACAATCATTGCAATCATGGCCCTTTCTGGCTTGTTCTATTCTCAATCATTGTAATCTTGACCCTTCCTGACTTGTTCTATGCTTGCTTTCAGGTCCTGTCTGTATTATTGTCCCTGAACACAATCATTGTAACCCTGACCCTTCACTGTGCACAATCATTGCAATCATGGCCCTTTCTGGCTTGTTCTATTCTCAATCATTGTAATCTTGACCCTTCCTGACTTGTTCTATGCTTGCTTTCAGGTCCTGTCTGTATTGTTGTCCCTGTGCACAATCATTGTAACCCTGACCCTTCACTGTGCACAATCATTGCAATCATGGCCCTTTCTGGCTTGTTCTATTCTCAATCATTGTAATCTTGACCCTTCCTGACTTGTTCTATGCTTGCTTTCAGGTCCTGTCTGTATTGTTGTCCCTGTGCACAATCATTGTAACCCTGACCCTTCACTGTGCACAATCATTGCAATCATGGCCCTTTCTGGCTTGTTCTATTCTCAATCATTGTAATCTTGACCCTTCCTGACTTGTTCTATGCTTGCTTTCAGGTCCTGTCTGTATTGTTGTCCCTGTGCACAATCATTGTAACCCTGACCCTTCACTGTGCACAATCATTGCAATCATGGCCCTTTCTGGCTTGTTCTATTCTCAATCATTGTAATCTTGACCCTTCCTGACTTGTTCTATGCTTGCTTTCAGGTCCTGTCTGTATTGTTGTCCCTGTGCACAATCATTGTAACCCTGACCCTTCACTGTGCACAATCATTGCAATCATGGCCCTTTCTGGCTTGTTCTATTCTCAATCATTGTAATCTTGACCCTTCCTGACTTGTTCTATGCTTGCTTTCAGGTCCTGTCTGTATTATTGTCCCTGAACACAATCATTGTAACCCTGACCCTTCACTGTGCACAATCATTGCAATCATGGCCCTTTCTGGCTTGTTCTATTCTTAATCATTGTAATCTTGACCCTTCCTGACTTGTTCTATGCTTGCTTTCAGGTCCTGTCTGTATTATTGTCCCTGAACACAATCATTGTAACCCTGACCCTTCACTGTGCACAATCATTGCAATCATGGCCCTTTCTGGCTTGTTCTATTCTCAATCATTGTAATCTTGACCCTTCCTGACTTGTTCTATGCTTGCTTTCAGGTCCTGTCTGTATTATTGTCCCTGAACACAATCATTGTAACCCTGACCCTTCACTGTGCACAATCATTGCAATCATGGCCCTTTCTGGCTTGTTCTATTCTCAATCATTGTAATCTTGACCCTTCCTGACTTGTTCTATGCTTGCTTTCAGGTCCTGTCTGTATTATTGTCCCTGAACACAATCATTGTAACCCTGACCCTTCCTGACTTGTTCTATGCTTGCTTTCAGGTCATGTCTGTATTGTTGTCCCTGAACACAATCATTGTAACCCTGACCCTTCCTGACTTGTTCTATGCTTGCTTTCAGGTCATGTCTGTATTGTTGTCCCTGTGCACAATCATTGTAATCCTGACCCTTCCTGACTTGTTCTATTCTCAATCATTGCAATCCTGACCCTTCCTGACTTGTTCTATTCTTGCTTTCAGGTCCTCTCAGTATTGTTGTCCCTGTGCACAATCATTGCAATCCTGACGGAGACGAACGTGGGTGATGACGCCAAGGTTCCATACTCTACGGCTCACTACGTTGCCAGATTTATCGAAGGAGTAACTTATGTGAGTATTGCATTCAGTTGTGTAGAATATGTCTCATCATTCTGTTTTTCTCGAACATACTGTAACTTTTTTAATTTTGTTTGTTTGTTTGTTTGTTTGTTTGTTTGTTTGTTTGTACTGTAAGCCTTGGCTTTTCATGTACCTAACTTGGGTCGTTTCTTTAGCTCTTCTCCAGCCTCCTTCCCACACCCCCACCCTATCGTTCTCCCTCTCTGTCTATAGGAATTCGTCTCTGTCCTTCTGTCTCTGTCTGTCTGTCTGTCTGTCTGTCTCTGTCTGTCTGTCTTTCTCTGTCTCTGTCTCTGTCTCTGTCTCTCTGTCTCTGTCTCTGTCTGTCTGTCTCTCTCTCTCTCTCTCTCTCTCTCTCTCTCTCTCCTCCCCCCCCCCTCCCCCGCGTCTGTAGTTTTGTGTCGAATGCCCGCAAAGGCTATTTTTGATCACACGCTCTAAGACTATGTGTGCGTGCGAGTGTGAGTGTAATCGTTTTAACGCGTTGCATCTTTGTTTTGTCACGTGCAGTTGTTGGCAGCAGTGTTGACACAAATAGAGCGCTGCCGCGGCGTCATCACTTCCGGAGTGCTGTTCATCTACTGGCTGATGTTGGCGGTCCTTGACGTCATCCCACTGTACTCATACATACTCCTCGACGTAATACTCTACCTTTATTTCCTCTTTGATAACACCTGTTTGGTCGATTAGGCCAAATAAAAATATATGTTTGTTTAGGGTAACCCGACCGATCCTATTTCTTCCCGCCGACCCTAAAACTTTTTTTCATTTCTCAAGAAAACCTAAACTTTTGACACATTTTGCGAACCATGCCAAGACTAAGGGAAGTAACCTCCTTTAAAATCGACTAAATTTAAGGGGAAACAAGACGATTTTTTTTTTTTTTGAAGGCGACCTACCGACCCTATCTTTTTTTATCACGTTACCCTAAACCAACATAATTATATTTGTATTTGGCCTTACCTTTCCTTGGTCAAATTTTTGATTGATCGTCAATTTGATGATAAGCAGGATAATTACTTTAGAGACCCTTACTTCTTACCTCTCGCCATTCGTAAGTCGAAGTTTTATCGGTTCCGTCAGGCTTGAGTTTACCTTTGATAAAAGTGAACAAACAGTTATTTTTAATTAAGCTTTTATGCAAATTCGATAAATGATGAGACCAGAAAATGCAAATCAAACAGGGCTTATTGGGCTAATTTCCAAGATAAAACTGAAAGAAACGGGGAAATAAAAGTGACAAGATATTTTTTAAAAGATAGTGCTTAAATAAGTTCAATGAATGGTAAGGAGAGAAATTACAAGAAAAGAGAACGTAATGTCCTCATTTATAAGATTATATTTATGCAATTCCAAATCAAATCTACTTCCGACGGGCGCAGTGGTCTTGGTGATAAGACATCGGCCTCCCAATCCGAAGGTCGTGAGTTCAAATCCTGGCCGCGGCCGCCTGGTGGGTTAAAGGTGGATATTTTTCCGATCTCCCAGGTCAACTTATGTGCAGACCTGCTGGTGCCTTATCCCCCTTCGTGTGTACACGGAAGCACAAGACCAAGTGCGCACGGAAAAGATCCTGTAATCCATATCAGAGTTCGGTGGGTTATAGAAAACACGCACATACCCAGCATCCTTTCCCCGAAAGCGGCGTATGGCAGCCTGAATGGGGGGGGGGGGGGGGGGTGTAAATACGGTCATACACGTAAAAACACACTCGTGCAAAAACATGAGTGTACATGGAAGTTTCAGCCCATGAACGAAGAAGAAGAAAAAATCTACCTTCTGTTCTCAGGGGCCGACTCTAGCCTTAAATAATGATCAAATAACCATAGTAATACGGTACCAATCTCCTGGCACCTGAGAGAATAACAAGCATTGAAATGAACAAGCGACTTTCATCCGAATTGTCGGGGTGGTTTTTTTCATTCAAATTTCGATATTTATATTCGAACAGGAATTTCTTAATATGTGTACTATTAAGATAAGAACAATAATATTACCCTTACACACACACTTACAACATTCATATCAAAACGCTTTCGTTTCAGTTCTTTAATCAGGACCTGACGCGTGTGATAATTTTCATCGTCTCCTACGTCATCATCCTCATCCAGCTGGTCCTGCAGGCTGCATGGGCTGACATCCCTCGTGACTACGCTCCGGGGGTAAGTCACACGTGTGTGTGTGTGTGTGTGTGTGTGTGTGTGTGTGTGTGTGTGTGTGTGTGTGTGTGTGTGTGAGTGTGTGTGTGTGTGTGTGTGAGTGTGTGTGTGTGTGTGTGTGTGTGTATGTGTGAGTATGTGTGTGAGTGTGTGTGTGTGTGTGTGTGTGTGTGTGTGTGTGTGTGTGTGTGCGTGCGTGCGTGCGTGCGTGTGTGCGTGCGTGCGTGCGTGTGCGCGTTGACTTACGTCCGTGCGTCCCGTGCGTGCGTTTCTTAGTGTGTGTTTTGGTTTCAACAGTTTATTCAGACAATGACATATAACAATGCGGCATACCATCAATTTAACAAAAGGAGCACAACAAGCAAGGCGTATACACGTGTTCTTAAAGGCACAGTGCAGCTCACAGCCTTCGTTTTGCGTTTTTGTTGCAGCTGAGTGCATTTACAGTTCAAAAATCCTCCTATGGTAGTAAAACAAACCCAAAACTACCCAACGACGACATCTGTGAAGCTCGACAGTTTCTTGTTCACGCGAGTGCATAAATTAACCTAGTTATTACGTGGTGTTTGGTCGGAGTTCGATTCAACTGAGTGATTCCGGCCTCCATTTTGTTTTACACAAACTCATGATGATGTCTGACATAGTTTGCTAAGTGACTGTCTTTTTGTGCATGATGTGGTGATCTACCTCATCTAAATTTAGATCCAAAAATAGGTCAAGACCAGCAGGGTCCGAGTACGAAATTAATTCGTAAAAAAATCGCAGTTCTTGACTCTTTGGGTGCAAGTCAATGAAACTTGGTAGTTCTTCTAACGGATAGCTGCCTAAGGTATGACTAAAAGCCCCAGGGGCTCCGTGCACCTGGATTTGACAAGTTCAGTACCTTTAAAAAGCCGGCAACATAATACTGTTTAGGCGGACGATACGGGGATATGTAGAGTGTGTGTAAATATGAAGAGCGAGAATGTGTGGAATGGTAGACAAACGGTTTCATGATGTTGACGGTCATTGTGATATTTCAGGCGTGTCCGGAGACCTCGACTACTTTCCTGTCCCGCATCACATTCTGGTGGATGACAAGGTAAGCTGTTTAAGGCCACACACAAAAATATGTTGGTTTAGGGTAACGTGACCAAAAAAATAGGGTCGGTAGGTCGGCTTTTTTTTTTTTAGTATCGGAATAGTTAGCAAAATGTGCCAAAGTTTTTGTAAAGTATTTTTTGAGAATTGAAAAAAGTTTTAGGGTCGGCGGGAAAAAATAGGGTCGGTCGGGTTACCCTAAACCAACGGTTTTTTGTTTGTTTTGTTTTTTAATTGCTTTATTATATTCTCTGGTTAAGTTACGCCGGTTTTTTTATTTTTATAGGACTTAAGCCATTTATTTGCACTATAGAAATTTACTCTATTTCTTCACGGGTGGATTTCACTACTTCCGGGTATCGCATTTAGATTCTGAAAGCACCAGGTAACAGAAAATGGGTTGCTTAGTCCAAAGCGTAAAAACAGTCAAAGTCGCCAAAATTGTCTTACGCCAAAATTCCGTGTCGACGACACTATCTAAGCCTCTGTCTACCTGTGTGTCTGTCTTCTGCTCTGTCTGTTTCTCTGACATCGAAAAAATAACCTGTCGCTTGCCTAGCGCAAATAATTATGACGCAAATGTGATTGATATCTCGGATAGTTTCTTTTGCTGTCTTGCAGGCTGATCACTTCCGGTTTCCGGAAGCCATTGGAGAGTGGCGACCTCTGGCGGCTCAACCCACGTGACGAGAGCGCCACCGTGGTTCCCAGGCTGGAAGAGGAGCTGAGAAAGGCTGGTGCTTACAGCGACTACAGGGAGTTTAGGTAAACTGGCTTAACTGCACTAGATTTCTTCTTCTTTTTTCAAATACAAGAGAATGAAAGTTGTTTTGCAGTTCTTGTACCTGTAGCCTACCCTGTGCCGGTGTGCTTTCACACCGCCCCGCCCAGGCAGGCTCAACTGCTCCGACCACATTTGAATTTCGTTCCGCTGCCAGACTTACCGATTTTACAGACGCTCCAGGGAAGGATGTCGGGTCGCTGCGGAAATAAAAGTTTCTAGTCCATGTCTGTGGTGGTTATTTTCTCAGATGTCAGGGGATTGGTTCCGCGTAACTCTCAATTACTCTATTGCACATGTCGTATACAATTAGAGAGCGCTTACTTCCCTTTGTGGTTCAGATCTGTGAAAAAAAGCAAACACAATTGTGGCCGCGCCTGGTGGGTTAAGGGTGGAGATGTTTTCGATCTCCCAGGTCAACTTATGTGCAGACCTGCTAGTGCCTTATCCCCCTTCGTGTGTACACGCAAGCACAAGACCGAGTGCACGCGGCGGAAAAGATCCTGTAATCCATGTCAGAGTTCGGTGGGTTAAATAGAAACACGAAAATACCCAGCATGCTTCCTCCGAAAGCGGCGTAAGGCTGCCTAAATGGTAGGGTAAAAACGGTCATACACGTAAAAATCCACTCGTGCAAAAACACGAGTGTACGTGGAAGTTTCAGCCCACGAACGCAGGAGAAGAAGAAGAGAAGGATGGAGAGAACCATATCTTTGGAACCGTAAATCTTTGGCAACCACTTTGGCTAGATGCTTGGTTTTCATGTGAAAACCGGTTTCAGTTTTGGATGGAGAGGACCATATCTTTGGCACCATAAGTCTAAATCTGTCTCTCTCTCTCTCTCATTCTCTCTTTCACTCTTTCTCTCTCTCACTTTCTCTTTCTCCCCGTCTCTCTCTCTCTCACTCTCTCTCTCTCCCTCTCTCTCTCTCCGTCTCTCTCTCTCTCTCTCTCTCTCACTTTCTCTCTTTCTCTCTTTCTCTCTCTCTCTCTCTCTCTCTCTCTCTCTCTCTCTCTCACCCCCCCCCCCCCCCCCTTGAGGATAATTGCTAGAACTCGCTCTCTCCACTCTCTCTTTCTCTCTTTTTCTATCTCTTTCTCTCACTCCCTCTCTTTCTCCATTTTCCTCTCTCTCTATTTCTCTTGTTCTCTCTCTCCCCCCCCTCCCCTTAAGGATAATTGCTAGGGGTTCATTCCACGTACTTTCTCTCCTCTCTCTCACTTTCTCTCTCTTTCTCTCACTCTCTCTCTCTCACTTTCTTTCTCTTTCTCTCTCTCTCTCTTTCTTTCTCTATTTCCCTCTCTCTCTATTTCTCTCTTTCTCTTTCTCTCTCTTTCTTTTTCTCTCCTCTCCCACTTTCTCTCTCTCTCTCAAATGCCATTGTTTTGCAGTGTAAGCAACGGTCAGCCCACCGGTCAGAGTAGCAGCGAGACCTCCTTCAGCAGTCGCAACAACAACGGCAACAGTGAGGGCAGCAATGAACTCAATGAGGAAAGCGCGCCTCTCCTGGGCAGTAGCAAGTGTATGGTTTCCTACAGGTAAACACGTGGACGTATGTGCATAGTTTACCTCAGTTCTGATATTCATTCACTTGTCCCTTCGCACATATGGTCCTTAATTAATATTCAATCTTGTGAGAGTAAAATATGCTTCTTGATCAATGTTCAACTTTGTCAGAGTAAAACATGCTCCTTGATCAATGTGCAATCTTGTCAAAGTAAACTAAACTCCTTGATCAATGTGCAATCTTGTCAAAGTAAACTAAACTCCTTGATCAATGTGCGATCTTGTCAGAGTAAACTAAACTCCTTGATCAATGTGCAATCTTGTCAAAGTAAACTAAACTCCTTGATCAATGTGCAATCTTGTCAAAGTAAACTAAACTCCTTGATCAATGTGCAATCTTGTCAAAGTAAACTAAACTCCTTGATCAATGTGCAATCTTGTCAAAGTAAACTAAACTCCTTGATCAATGTGCAATCTTGTCAAAGTAAACTAAACTCCTTGATCAATGTGCAATCTTGTCAAAGTAAACTAAACTCCTTGATCAATGTGCAATCTTGTCAAAGTAAACTAAACTCCTTGATCAATGTGCAATCTTGTCAGAGTAAACTAAACTCCTTGATCAATGTGCAATCTTGTCAGAGTAAACTAAACTCCTTGATCAATGTGCAATCTTGTCAGAGTAAACTAAACTCCTTGATCAATGTGCAATCTTGTCAAAGTAAACTAAACTCCTTGATCAATGTGCAATCTTGTCAGAGTAAACTAAACTCCTTGATCAATGTGCAATCTTGTCAAAGTAAACTAGACTCCTTGATCAATGTGCAATCTTGTCAAAGTAAACTAGACTCCTTGATCAATGTGCAATCTTGTCAGAGTAAACTAAACTCCTTGATCAATGTGCAATCTTGTCAGAGTAAACTAAACTCCTCGATCAATGTGCGATCTTGTCAGAGTAAACTAAACTCCTTGATCAATGTGCAATCTTGTCACAGTAAAATATGCTCCTCATCTCACACTATTGCAGCTCCACGGGAAGAAAGCGACGTGATCGAGAGCATGAAGCGATGGTGCGCCAGGTCCCTCAGTTCAGTCTGCTGCGTGTCATGATTCGCACTTACTGTGGGGACGTTCTCCTGTCCTACGTGTGCAAGTTCTGCTCAGACCTCTGCCAGTACCTCGGACCTCTGCTGCTCGGGTAAGTCCACAATCTCGGCCAGACGTGATCCACACCAAGAACAACACACAACACACACACACACACACACACACACACACACTGCACGCACACACACACTGCACACACACACACACACTGCACACACACACACACACACAAACACACACACACAACACACACACACACACACACTGCACACACACACACACTGCACACACACACACACACACACACACACAACACACACACACACACACAAGACACACTCACACACACAACACACACACACACACACACAACACACACACACACACACACACACACGACACACACACACACACACACACACACACACACACACACACACACACACACACACACACACACAAGGGAAGTAAGCGCTCTAAATGCATGTGTAATGGAGTAAGCGAGAGTTATACGGAACTTATCTCCTCGCACCTGAGAGAATAACAAGCATTGAAACAAACAAGCGACTTTCATCCTCAGTTTTTTTTTATTTTTATTATTTTTTATTATTATCCTGACAGTGATTTGTATGTCGTCTGCTTTCAGCTTTTTGATCAACGAGATTCAGTCCCCCCTGAACCAGGAATGGAAGGGTTACGTGGTGGCCGGTCTGATGCTTGGAGCATCGTGGTCACAGACGTCATTCTATCACCAGCATTACCATATCGCAATGACGACGGGCATGCGCATGAAGACTGCACTCATGGCCGCCGTGTATAAAAAGGTTTGGCCACCATTCATAAAAAAAAGTTTTCAATTGCAAAAAGACCAACAAATACTGTAGTCACGTGTGAACAAAGAATACAAACAAGTACAGGCGCGACGTTTCAACCCTAGGTTCTTCTTCAGGCAAACCCACAAAACAGTAAAAAGAAGATGACAGACAATTGGAATTGGGGAGGGGAGAGGGGGGGGGGGAGGTTGGGCGGGATTGAAATCGTATCATCTCACAGTTTGAGGATGATTGCTTCGGTAAACTAAAGGGTTCATTTCCAGAACTTTAGATCTCTCTCTCTGTCTTTGACTGGGTGGCCGAGTGGTAACGCACTTGCGCTCGGAAGCGAGAGGTTGCGAGTTCGACCCTGGGTCAGGGCGTTAGCAATTTTCTCCCCCCTTTCCTAACCTAGGTGGTGGGTTCAAGTGCTAGTCTTTCGGATGAGACGAAAAACCGAGGTCCCTTCGTGTACACTACATTGGGGTGTGCACGTTAAAGATCCCACGATTGACAAAAGGGTCTTTCCTGGCAAAATTGTATAGGCATAGATAAAAATGTCCACCAAAATACCCGTGTGACTTGGAATAATAGGCCGTGAAAAGTAGGATATGCGCCGAAATGGCTGCGATCTGCTGGCCGATGTGAATGCGTGATGTATTGTGTAAAAAAAATTCCATCTCACACGGCATAAATAAATCCCTGCGCCTCGAATATGTGCGCGATATAAATTGGAACAACAACAAAAAACAAAAAAAACAAAAAAATCCCTGCGCTTAGAACTGTACCCACGGAATACGCGCGATATAAGCCTCATATTGATTGATTGATTTGTCTCTCTTTCTGTCTTTGTCTCTCTTTCTATCTACCTCTCTTTCCTTCTTTCTCTGTCTCTCTCTTTCTCTCTCTCTCTCTCACTCTCTCTCTCCCTCTCTCTCTCTCTGTATTTTTGTTTTCTCTCTCTCTCCCCCTTTCTCTCTCCCCCCCTCTCTCTCTTCCCCCCCCCCCCTCTCTCTCTCTCTCTCTTTCTCTCTCTCTCTCTCTCTCTCTCTCTCTCTCTCTCTCTCTCTCTCTCTTTCCCCCCCACTCTCTCTCTCATTGAGTCCAATGCATGGTGGTTGCAGTCACTACGACTGAGCACGGATGGTCAGCGGGCGGGGACGGTGGGGGAGGTGGTCAACCTGATGTCCGTGGACTGTCAGCGCGTGCAGGACATGATGAGTTACACCTGGATGGTCTGGTCAATCCCCCTACAGGTGAGAGAATTGAATTCAATTGAACTTTATTTTCCGAGGGTGAAATAGTCTATGCAAACACGCTTTTTTCCATCCGGCACTCGCCCATTGAGGGTAACAAGAAGAAATGGAAGTGAAGTTAACTACAGTACAATTACATAATGATAATCAACATGTCCAGTTAGGCTGAGGTGCACAGAGCGAGAGTGGGTGCAACTTAACTGTGTGGAAACAAACAAAGGCAAAGGATTTATTCAAGAAACCCTATTTGGGTACATGAAGAAAAAAATACAAGAAAAAGGAAGAAATAATAATAATAATAATAATAATAATATGGGAGATTTATATAGCGCTTTACGTTCTCTAAGCGCTTTACAATGGAAAAAAATATGAAAAAACAAACAAACATACATACAAAGAAATGCAAACTGTTTCAACTATATACATAACCTCATTCCGATGAAAACAACAAAAAGGGAAAAAAATAAAACAACTTTGTACCTCCTGCTTGCAGTCAATAGCTGACCACTGTCCACTTTGTGATACAGGTGATGATAGCCGTGTACCTGCTGTGGGACACGCTGGGTGTGTCGGTGCTAGCCGGGGTGGGGTTGCTCTTCCTGCTGCTTCCGGTCAACGGCTACCTGGCCTTCAGACAGCAACAGCTCCAGAAGGAGAACTTGAAGTGGAAGGACAAACGTCTCAAGATCATGAACGAACTCATCAATGGAATCAAGGTCAGTGGAGATGTTTGTTTGGCTGTCTGTATGTCTGGCTGGCTGACTGGCTGGCTGGCTGTTTACCTGTCTGTCTGTATGTCTGTTTGCCAGTCTGTCTGTCTGTCTGTCGAACGATGTCGTCCATGGAATCAAAGAAAGAGTGGTAATGTCTGTTTGGCAAGTTTGGCTGTTTGTTTGTCTGTCTGTCTGTCTGTTTGTTTGTCTGTCTGTCTGTCTGTTTGTTTGTCTGTTTGTCTATCTGCTTGTTCTTCCTGCCTATCGGTCTGTCTGTTTGTCTGTCTGTCTGTCTGTCTGTCTTCTCGTCTGTCTTCTCGTCTGTCTGTCTGTATGTCTGTCTTTCTGTCTGTCTGTCCGTCTAGCTGGGAGGTAAGACGGGGGGGGGGGGGGGGGGGGGGGGGGGGGGCTAAAACGTTTCGTTTGAGTCACATGTTCACGAGCAGAGCGGAGTCACCAATTTTATTCTCATATTATTCAGAAATCCCATGTCAGGTGTTTACGTTGGAGTTTTACTGTGTTTAGTCATTGCAGGAGTTCTGATCATTTCTGTTCCAGGTGCTCAAACTGTACGCGTGGGAGACATCTTTCAAGGACAAAGTTCTGGCACTGAGGAAGAAAGAGATTGACGTGCTGACCAAAGTAGCTCACCAAAACGCGTTCAGCATCTTTATCTGGACCTGTGCACCTTATCTGGTAAATTGCACGTGCTAGTGCATGGGGGATAGGGGGGGGAGGGGTAATGTGTGTGTATGTGTGTGTATGTGTGTGTGTGTGTAAGTGTGAGTGCGAGTGTGTGTGTGTGTGCGTTTGTCTCTGTGTGTGTGTGTGTGTGTGTGTGTGTGTGTGTGTGTGTATGTGTGTACCCCCGTTTCCACAGGTTTGGTTGCCTAAATCACCATAAGGCAACCATCCACACGTGGATGGCAACCTAAACTCTGGATGGCAACCTAATTGTGAGGATGGTCGGTACATTTAACACCGTTAAATTGACTTTTTTGACGGAAAGAATGTCATAACAATGTTCAAAATGACATTCTTTCCGTCCTCTATAGGCGACGAAATAGGTCAAATTTTGTGCATTTTTTAGTGCAAAATTCTTCGATGCCGGAGCGAGTACTGCACCCAGTGCTGTTGTAGTGCAAGTGCACTAGAAAGGCACTACACCCAGTGCCGCCTCTTAGGTAACCATCCACACTTTAGGTATGTGTGTCTGTCTCTCTGTCTGTCTGTCTGTCTGTCTGCCTGGCCTGTCTATCTCTGTGTTCGTGTCTTTGAAAATGACAATAATAGTAGTGTTGGTCAAGGTTATCGCGGGGGTGGTGGTTACGCTACCTGGATGATAACGGCACTAATGAGGATGAGGATGATTACTTGCAGGTGACACTAGCTACCTTTGCAACGTACGTGCTGAGTGACCCGGAGGCTCGCCTGGACGCCAAGAAAGCCTTCGTCACCCTCTCTCTCTTCAACATCCTCCAGTTCCCCATCGCTTTTGTGCCCGAGATGATCTCCTTCACCGCACAGGTAAGGGGACAACAATCTTGAAGAATAGGGTTAGTTTTCTACTTGTCTTCTTGTCCATTTCATCCTCCGCGATCATCTTCATTTAAAATTGTGTTATCTGTGTGTATGTGTGTGTGTCTGTCTGCCTGTCTGTCTGTCTGTCATCATCATTATAATCATCCTCATCTCATTAATCATCGAAAATATAAATTTGTCTCTCTGTCTCTGTCTCTGTCCGTTTCTATCTGTCTGCGTGCCTGCCTGCCTGCCTACTGGCCTGGGTGTATTTGTGCCTGCCTGTCTGTCTGTCTGTGTATCTGTGTCTGTCTGTGTATCTGATTTAGGCTTTCTAAGATGGGGCATCTCTGGAAGACGTGATCTGTGGTTTGATCCTCAAGACCACAGCTGCAAGTAGGGGAGGTAACCAGCTTCATCTTATGGGCATCATTTCGCAACAAAATGCGTGTGCATAGCCTGACTTTGTGAATTCTCCAAAAATAACGGTCTTTTACTCTCCCCCACAGGCCAGCGTATCAATCAAACGAATCGAGCAGTTTCTCAAGCTGGGTGAAATTGACCCCAATATTGTCACCAGAACCAGCATTTCAGGTAAGAAGTTGCATTCGTTTGGATAGTTTTAACTTGTATTTTTTCGTTTTTATATTTAGTCAAGTTTTGACTAAATATTTTAACATCGAGGGGGAATCGAAACGAGGGTCGTGGTGTATGTGCGTATGTGTGTGCGTGCGTGTGTGTGTGTGTGTGTGTAGAGCGATTCAGACTAAACTACAGGACCGATCTTTATGAAATTTGACATGAGAGTTCCTGGGTATGAAATCTCGGAACGTTTTTTTCATTTTTTTGATAAATGTCTTTGATGACGTCATATCCGGCTTTTCGTGAAAGTTGAGGCGGCACTGTCACGCCCTCATTTTTCAACCAAATTGGTTGAAATTTTGGTCAAGTACTCTTCGACGAAGCCCGGGGTTCGGTATTGCATTTCAGCTTGGTGGCTTAAAAATTAATTAATGACTTTGGTCATTAAAAATCTGAAAATTGTAAAAAAAAATAAAAAATTATAAAACGATCCAAATTTACGTTTATCTTATTCTCCATCATTTGCTGATTCCAAAAACATATAAATATGTTATATTCGGATTAAAAACAAGCTCTGAAAATTAAATATATAAAAATTATTATCAAATTTTTTTTTTCGAAATCAATTTAAAAACACTTTCATCTTATTCCTTGTCGGTTCCTGATTCCAAAAATATATAGATATGATATGTTTGGATTAAAAACACGCTCAGAAAGTTAAAACGAAGAGAGGTACAGAAAAGCGTGCTATGCAGCATAGCGTAACCACTACCCCGCTCTTCTTGTCAATTTCACTGCCTATGCCGTGAGCGGTGGACCACGAGTATACGGTCTTGCTGCGTTGCATTGCGTTCAGTTTCATTCTGTGAGTTCGACAGCTACTTGACTAAATATTGTATTTTCGCCTTACGCGACTTGTTATTTTATTACCGGTGGGTGCTGTTATTTCGACATGTCGCATATTTTTTACGACAGAACTTTAACAAAAATTAAAAAAAGCTTCTGCTTTGAATTCTTGGAGTCTTGTTCTCTTTCTGCCCCTGCGTCCTTGGGCTGCAACTCCCAAGTGCACTGGTTTTTTTGTGTGTTTTTGTAAGTGGGCTTCTACGTGCGAGTCTTTTTTTTTTTTTTGCTTCACCATTTTAGGCAGACATAATCCGTTATCGGGTTCTTAATCCTTGGGGTCTAAATACGAATAAAATGTTGGTTTCAGACTCTGCTGTGCGAATCGAGCGAGGATTATTCACCTGGGATGTCAAAGGGCGGTCCACTTTGCACAGGTAGGTGACTGACTGCACCACTGCGGGGTTTAGCTCTTTTTACATTTAGTCAAGTTTTGACTAATTTCTCTCTTTTTCTCTTTTCTTTTGTTTTCTCTCAAAACACGACTAATTGCTTCACTGACGAGAGTCTTCACAACAGGAAACGAACAGACTCCGATACACTTGGTTACAAAATCGCACTTGTGGCATTTATTTAAACTTTAGGGATGGGGTTGGCAACAGAGAAGGAGGACAAGAATGAAAGTATGTGACTTGGGATCAGAGTCGCAAAGAACTATTATAAAATGTCTCATATTGATGAAGGCTGGGGAGGTTCGCTTTTCTGCACTGTCTGTCTGTCTGTCTGTCTGTCTGTCTGTCTGTCTGTCTGTCTGTCTGTCTGTCTGGTCTGTCTGGTCTGTCTGTCTGTCTCTCTGTCTCTCTGACTGTCTCTCTGTCTGTGTGTCTCTTTGTCTCTCTGTCACTTTGTCTCTCTGTCTCTCTGTCTCTGTCAATCTGTCTATTTACCAGTCTGTCCGTGAGGAAACGTTAACACTGCTTATTTGTCTTCGTCAGTTAAGTATTAAGATAAAACATGACACAACTCTATAATCTCGTGAGCACAGTAGAACCCTCTATTGCAGACCCCCATCTTACACTTACTGCCTCTTTAGACTCTGTTTTCGCAGACTTTTTGTTTAAATACCTCTGTAAATGTGTACCCCATTTTAAGGCTCCCTCCTTTTTTAAGGGCTGATTTTCTCAGATTTGTTTAGATATTACAAGGGAGGGGGGGAAGGGTCACTGTATTGCAAACTACTGTATTTGGGGCCTCTTCGTTTGCCAGCATCAACCTGGACATATCGGACGGCGAACTAGTTGCTGTGGTTGGCAGTGTCGGAAGCGGGAAGTCATCCCTTCTTTCCGCCATTCTGGGCGAAATGGAACGCCGCCAAGGAACCGCCAGTGTCAAGGTTACCACCTCTTTGTATATTTATTTCTGTGCGTTCTATTCTTTCCTGTTCTCTAGTATTGGTGTTTGTGTGTTTGTGTGTTTGTGTGTGTGTGTGTGTGTGTGTGTGTGTGTGGAGTATGTGTGTGTGTGAGGGGGGGGGGGGTACATGTGTATGTGTGTGTGTATGTGTGTGTGGGGGGAGGGTACATATGTGTGTGTGTGTGTGTGTGTGTGTGTGTGTGTGTGTGTGTGTGTGTGTGTGTGTGTGTGCGCAGATTCTCAGTAACTCTAATTCTTCCCTTGTTAAAACCTAAATATTTCTCTTTTTGCCGTGAACAGGGCAGTGTAGCCTACGTGCCACAACAGGCATGGATTCAGAACGATTCCGTCCAGAACAACATCCTATTCGGACAACAGTCTGAGGACAAACGCTACCAGAAGGTTCTCGACGCATGCGCATTGACACCGGATCTAGATGTGCTTCCCGGCGGCGATCAGACCGAGATTGGTGAAAAAGTGAGTATTTGGCTGGGCCATTTTCTTCTTTTGATTGAAAAATCTGTGTTCTTTTTGTCATGTTGCGTTTCGATTTGTTTTGCTTTTTACATTTAGTCAAGTTTTGACTAAATGTTTTAACATAGAGGGGGAATCGAGACGAGGGTCGTTGTGTATGTGTGACGGTCTGTGTGTGTGTGTGTGTGTGTGTGTGTGTGTGTGTCTGTGTGTGTGTCTGTGCATGTGTGTGTGTAGAGCGATTCAGAGTAAACTACTGGACCGATCTTTATTAAATTTTACATGAGAGTTCCTGGGTATGATATCCCCAGACTTTTTTTTCATTTTTTTCGATAAATGTCTTTGATGACGTCATTATCCGGCTTTTTGTAAAAGTTGAGGCGGCACTGTCACACCCTTTTTTTTCCATCTTCTTCTTCTTCTTCGTACGACGGTTGTGTCAGACTCGGAATCTGGAGGATGCCATGAACATGGACGTTCTTTCCAGGTCCTCCAGTGCTCCCCACATTTTGGTCCTCAGATCTGTTGGGTCAGGCCATGTCTGGATCCGCAGTTGGTCGAGGAGGGGACATGCTTGGAGAACATGTTCTGGAGTCTGATCTCCCTCTCCACAGTCACATGTGGCAGACTCTGCTACACCTATCCTCCTTAGGTGTGCTTTGAGGCAGCAGTGTCCAGTGCGGAGGCGGAAGATGATAGCCTGCTCAGCACGGCTTAGGAGATGGAGGGGGTCTTTTTGTGGCTTGTAGCCAGAAGTTTTGTTGGTGAATTTCTCTTTCTTTTTTTTTCTTTTTTTTTCCATCAAATTGATTGAAATTTTGGCTAAGGAATCTTCGACAAAGGCCGGACTTTGGTATTGCATTTCAGCTTGGAGGCTTAAAAATTAATTTATGACTTTGGTCATTAAAAATCTGAAAATTGTAATTAAAATAATTTTTTTTATAAAACGATCCAAAATTACGTTCATCTTATTTTTCATCATTTTCTGATTCCAAAAACATATGAATATGTTATATTCGGATTAAAAACAAGCTCTGAAAATTAAAAATATAAAAATTATGATTAAAATAAAATTTCCGAAATCGATTTAAAAACATTCATCTTATTCCTTGTCGGTTCCTGATTCCAAAAACATATAGATATGAT
>NC_090254.1:33664509-33857009 GCF_037325665.1 Littorina saxatilis
CCCTTGGCGCAATACTTGCACGCAGTGCTCAGCTCCGATGACACTGATAACGACACTGAAGACGATCCGGAAGGTTGGTGTCTGTGATTCTCTAGTCCATGTCAGAGTTGGGTAGGTTACTGTTGAAACACAAAAGTACCAAGTATGCACACCGCCCCCAAACACTCACACACACACACACACACACACACACTCACACACACACACACACACACACACTCACAGGCAATCACACACATATACACACACTCACTCACACACACACTCACCCACACACACACACACTCACATACACACACACACTCACACACACACACACACACACACACACACACACACACACACACACACAACCACAACCACAACAACAACAACAACATCAACCAAAACAACAACAACAACAACGAAACAAAACATTCATCAATTATCAAACAAACAAGAAAGGTTTCCTTTTTAGAACGTTTTATTCAGGACAAAACAAAACATTCCCAAGAACCTCGACCTAACGGCTTTTCAAGTGGACTAACAAGAGACACAACACAAATACTCGCTTTAAACACACAAACATTCATACAGAAAGACACACACAAATAAATGCTTTAAACACACAAACATTCATACAGAAAGACACACACAAATAAACGCTTTAAACACACAAACATTCATACAGAAAGACACACACAAATACACGCTTTAAACACACAAACATTCATACAGAAAGACACACACAAAAAAACGCTTTAAACACACAAACATTCATACAGAAAGACACACACAAATACACGCTTTAAACACACAAACATACATACAGAAAGACATACACAAATACACGCTTTCAACACACAAACATACATACAGAAAGACACACAAATACACGCTTTAAACACACATACATACATACAGAAAGACACATACACAAATACACACTCGACAGCCTCGTTCCTAGTCATACATTGACTGAATGCAGGAACGGAGTATGATTGACTACAAAATGGCGGGGATAAAAAAATTAAAAAAACATAAAGGGAGAAGCCCACTCATGCATAAACGGGGCAAATTAAATTAAAAAAAATTAGTGCATGTGGGAGTTGCAGCAAATGAGCGCAAACAAAGAAGGCAGAGCAAGGTGTCTGGATAGATGGGAGGTTGTCTATACGTCTGTTGTTGTTGTTGTTGTTGTTGTTGTTGTTGGTGTTGTTGTTGGTGTTGTTGTTGGTGTGTGTGTGTGTGTGTGTGTGTGTGTGTGTGTGTGTGTTTTCTTTTCTTTTTGATTTGCTTTTGTTTTCCGTGTGATTGTCTGTCTGCTTGTACATCTATGTGTTAATTTAATTGTCTTTTTTTTTTTGTCTGATGGTATTTTTTTTGTCTGACAGTTCGCGAGCTTCGAAAGAGTATCATGGACCACGTAGAGTCTGTGACCAGTACGTCGGAGGGCGGCACGTCGGGAGACGATAAGGGCTTCCACCGTCACAGTGCCAGGTACGCTATAGCCTCTCCCACAAGTGAATAAGATATAATACTTCCTAGTATGATAGACTTCTGCCTGTCCTAAATTGGACGAAGTCGACTTCGCGAAGCTTCCGGAACGAGAATTTGTCCCTTAAGGCGGTCTTTAATTCAGCCCGAAGTCGACTTCGCAAAGACTTTGCGAAGTCTTTTTACCGAAAACTCAGTGCTGAAGCTCCATGCGGCCATCTTCGCGAAGCATACTTCGCGTAGTCAACTTCGCCCAGTTAAGTACAGGCTTCTATTGATCTACTTTTAGCATAGCTTCACGAACTCCAAGGGAATGCACTCTGCTCTTTCGAGTGTGATTTCTACGTCCATCTTGAATCAAAAAGGACTCTTCTTTCAAAAAGAACAACTGTTACTGCGTCACAGCTACGGCGTAGCTTCGCATGTCAAAACTTGCGAAGCGATGGAGTGGACGAAGTACTTCGCCGTGGCTGCGGGTTTTCAGTATAAAGACTTCGCGAAGCAATATGCAGTTAGAGCGCTTACTTTACTTCTTTTTTTGTATTAGATCTATTTCTCTCGCAGAAAAAAGAGGCAATGCGACAAATGCCTGCCCTTGATTGCTTTTTTGCTGGGGTGGGGGTAGCAGGATGAAAGAGCTACAGTGTTCTAGATGCACGGACGTGTAGCAAAGACCTGTGCGCGTACGTGTAGATGTTGCGCCACCCGTGACTCACTTTTTTTCTCCAATGTTCCAATTCATACGTTGTTTTGCTCCCACCAAGACTGCAGATCTTGGCAAACGCGTGACGTAAAAACTAGATTTGATGACGTTATCCGTACACGTGCTGAAATGGGACACATCTAGATCTTGCTAGTGTGGGGCGCAGGGATGACATAATGTTTAAATGGACCACAAAAGGTCACTTCTTTGGTTGATTGAAGCGTAGGGAAAGAGGCGGAGGGCCAGGCGTAATATGACGGTTTTTCAATTTTGAGGCAAAAACGTGTCTTTCAACTTCAAAAAAATTCAGAGCTTCACACAGTGCTCCGATTGTACTGAAATTCGGGTTAATGTCTTCTTCAAAATGTCCTTCGCAAACTGGTCAAGAGTTTTGCGTTATTTGTATGTTTACCTTATACCTTTTAAGGTCAAATAGTAAGCGAGGGTGTCAAAAAATGGGTGTCTTTTGGTTAGAAGGCAAAATTTCAAATGTCTGTAGATCGTTAGAAAAAAATCGTACATGAATGAAAAAATATTCAAAAAATTGTTTTTTAGAACACTAACCGATCTGTGAGCAGCTTTTTTAATGTCCTTTTATACTTTATTTATGAAACGAAAATAAAAGAGCAAAAAATGCTGTCTTCACTTTTTATGTCCGTCGTGTCACGTTTACTGAACGCGACTGAAAAACAATGACGGGTCCCTTTTTTCGTAATTTTAAATGTAACCAAGATCGCGTCCCTTTTGTCGCCTCCTTTCAGGAAAAACCTATCGCCGCGTGGCCTTTACGTCTTATTTTATTGGTGTCCTGAAGTTGTCAAAGTGAGTATTAAAAATATTTTATGTCCATCGTGTCACGGGGTGTGTGATAGTGATTAAAACTTGAAATGTGCTCAAATCACATTCAATACGTGGGACTTTGGGACACTTAACTATCTAGATTTGAAATTGCAATCAAATTTGGAACAGGGAGCATTCATAATTTTTGTTGTTGAAATTTGTCCATCGTGTCACGGTCCATCGTGTCACGATCTCAGTCGTGACACGATGGACACAATTGTGACACAACGGACATATTCGTGTGTCTTGTTCGATGTAATTCAGTTATTTATGTATAGGCGATGAAATGGGCTAGCTATACACCTGACAATGTAAGCATGTAGATCTAGTGATACATACACTCTTCAAAAAAAAGTTAAGGATCGGTTGAAAAAACGGATCTAATTATAAAAAAATTGCCAAAAAATTAAACATCGACATAATAATCAAAAGATTAATGTGTTTGAATTAACAAATGAACAATGAGTCTTGACCTAGAATTTTGTTTGGCAGGCAGAGTTATTTCCCTTTGTGTGACTTCTCAAAAGTTTCTGCATTTTGGTAGAAAAAGGGTGGTTTTTTATAGCCCCATGAAGTTTGCGGAACGCATGCCAGGGCAAAAGGTTGTGATGCACGTGCTATAACAGGGTCCTGGCTATTAACATCGCTCACCACCTTGTATTTAAAGGTTGACACGCTGACACAATTATGCACAGTAGCAACATGCCCCCACGAAGAAAACTGAGCAATTTGGATAGAGCAAGGGCAATAGGATGGCTACAAGACAGTGTTGCTGTCAGGCAAGTGGCCCCAAGGCTTGCAGTGGCTCCCTCTGTCATCATTAGACTAAAACAGAGATTCCACGCAGCTGGAAGAGTGCAGGAGCGACAACGTTCTCGTCGGCCCAGAGTCACCACACAAAGAGAGGATCGCTTCATTCAGAGGCAGGCCATGCAACAAAGAATGGCTACGGCAAACAACATTAGGCAACGCCTACAAGCTACCACGGCAACACTGTTGTTAGTGGTCAGACGATCCGAAACCGCTTACACAACTTTGGCTTGCGTGCAAGGCGTCCAGTCCGAGGAACAACCCTGACTGCTAATCACCGAGCAGCTCGCCGAGCCTGGTGCACTCAACATGTGAGGTGGCAACGTCAGCAGTGGGCTCAGGTGTTGTTTACAGATGAGTCCCGCTTTTGCTTGGAACCTGCTGATGGTCGCATCCGAGTGTGAAGGCGTCGCGGAGAGCGCTTCGCAGAAGGCGCTGTTCTGGAACGACAGCGTTTTGGCGGAGGCTCTGTGATGGTCTGGGGAGGGATCAGCACACGTCAAAGGACACCTCTGTACCATGTAGTGGGCAACTTGACCGTTGTCCACTACCAGAATGAGATCCTGCAACCCCTGGTCATTCCAGCCCTCCAAGCGATCGTCCCTCGTGCGATTCTTTAGGATGACAACGCACCTCCCCATCGCTCTGCAGCTGTAAACACCTTCATCCAGCAGGCCAGGGTCAACAGGATGATGTGGCCAGCCAACAGCTCGGACCTGAACCCCATAGAGCACATGTGGGACGAGCTTTGTTGTCGGGTACAGCAACATCACCCTCCTCCTGCCAATCTGGGTCAACTGCTGCAATGGCTCCAGCAGGAGTGGAATGGAGTTCCCAGAGCACACATATGCAGCCTGATCCACTCCATGCGCCAACGATGTGTTGAATGCCTGGCACACAACGGAGGGCACACGCGTTATTGACACTGATTCACATTGTTGTGAATTCCATTTTCGATGGTTGTCACGTTTGACACACTCTAGCTAAATTGTCTCTGCCGCGTTCGATCTTTGCTTTGTTTGTCATTACGCCTTGGTTGTTTAATTATATAATTTGTTAAAAAAAGAAAGAATTCGGTCTTGTCTGTTATGTGTGGCGTGCTTGTAAAAAAGTTATCCTTAACTTTTTTTGAAGAGTGTAGAAGGAATTCGACCGGAAGATTATCTTGGGCGTTGGGTGTTTGTCGCTTACGACAAGATGGCATATAGTGGTAGACGTTGACAATGGAGAATACCTGGTGGACTGCTTGCACCAACTTGAAAAGGACACTTGTTTCTTTTCACCAAGAATGAAGGACACACTATGGTACCCCCATGAAGATATTCTGGCTGTCATCTCTGAGCCAGTTAAAAAAGATGGCTTCTCTGATCATTACTCTGTAGATCTATTTGTATGGAATCATGTGCAAGAGAAGCTTTTCCGGAGACACACCCCGTTGCAGTCTAATGTGTTCACTCAACCTAGAGCTCGCTATCATAACAGACATTAAGTTCAAAGACGGTTACCTTTACACTTTTTCAGTCGTTCCTCTTGACTCGTTCAGTTTTATAAAAATGCCATGTGGAAAGGCATTCCAATTCTGCTTTTTGTTTGCTTAGTTTAATACCCAATTTTAAAAAAATGTAATTTTCAAACTTGCTTCCTTTTGTATGTGCAAATGTCTATCGTGTCACGAGCGTGTCCATCGTGTCACGAGCGTGTCCATCGTGTCACACTGCACACTAAGGCTTAATTTGCAAACCAAAGATGTTGTTTCATAATCAAGGGTTTTGGGTGCTTGTTGCCATCGTTTAGAGTTACTAGTAAAAAAAAGTTTCACATAAATGTGTGCATTTGTTTCAGTTTTATGTGTGTTGACGTGTGCTGTGATTTATTACTTTTTCTTTCTACTCTATCATTTTCTGTAATCAATGCACTTTCTTTAAAACAAAACCCACATATTTTGATTTATTCCATTGAAGGCTGATCTGTGTGTTGTGTAACTGAAAAGAAATGGACTGAGTGATTAAATTTATCATAAAAAAATAATGAAAACTTGTCCGTGACACGACGGACATTTTCACATGTGTACATTTTTTCACATTTTTATATTTCTTCACATAGTTTTGTAAAAGTGGCAAGAAGCGACCTATGGAATACGCAATGTGTATAGTTCAACATAAAATTATTGCTGATTCCTTTGGTGAAGATTATTCCCCCCCGATTTTTTTTTTCATTTTTGCCCCAAAATTGAAAACCCCTCATATAATCAACCCGCTTGTTTTGAACGCATGAAAAAAGAGTTCAAAGGTCACTATGAGTATGAGCAAGGTTTGTTTGCTTAACGCCCAGCCGACCACGAAGGGCCATATCAGGGCGGTGCTGCTTTGACATATAACGTGCGCCACGCAAAAGACAGAAGTCGCAGCACAGGCTTCATGTCTTACCCAGTCACATTATTCTGACACCGGACCAACCAGTCCTAGCACTAACCCCATAATGCCAGACGCCAGGCGGAGCAGCCACTAGATTGCCAATTTTAAAGTCTTAGGTATGACCCGGCCGGGGTTCGAACCCACGACCTCCCGATCACGGGGCGGACGCCTTACCACTAGGCCAACCGACTATGAGCAAGGCCTCCAAGGGAAGCGGGGTTGAAATGACAATTGGTGGTAGATAACGACATATTTTGTTTGACTGTATAACCGAAACGAGGCAATAACCGACTTTCCTGACTTTTAGTTACATGATATGGGAATACATGTTTTATTTGGGTTACGACATTTGTTGCAATAATTGTTCTTCTTCTTCTTCTTCTTGGCGTTCGCAGAGGTTACACAATCAGTCCAGCACTGGTGATAAATGTTGTCGTTTTCTCCAACTCCTGTCGACTGCCGTATAGTTTGGTCTGCAAGGGAGTTGGTGACGGCCACACTTCTTTTCGTTCCTCATCTAGTAAGGGACATCGCTGTAAGATGTGTTCCGCTGTTTGGTCTTCTTGACCGCAGGCACAGGTTGGTGATGGCGCCAGCTTGAACTTTCGGTTCATGTGAGCATTGAGCCTGTTGTGGCCAGTACGCAGCCTGATGAGTTTGACTTGCTGCTCTCTGGACAGTGTGTGGTAGTCATCTCTGTTTGTCCTTGGCCTCATCAATGCCTTGATGATTGTCTTCTGCTCACTAAAGCTGACACTGTTTTCAGGTTGGTCTTCCACGGCTCCTTCTTTCGCCAGCTCATCTGCCCTTTCATTTCCTGGTATCCCACAGTGTGCTGGTATCCACTGGAGGACAACTCTTCTGGTTTGTCTGACCATCTGTAATGCTTTGGCCAGCTGTGGGAGTTTGTCGTTCTCTAGGGCCTGAAGGACTGAAAGGGCGTCCGAGAGGAAGACAACTTGGTAGCAAGGGTCTGCGGAGTCCTGAACCAAGGAGGCGGCCTGCATGAGAGCTTCTGCTTCTGCTTTATAGTTTGGCAATAATTGTTTTGCTAAGTATATTTCCGTGTTGTGGAACATGCCAAGGGAATAAATGTTTTAGTTGGGGTACGACATTTGTTGCAATAATTGTTTTGCTAAGTTTATGTCCGTGTTGTGGAACATGCCACGGGAATGCATGTTTTAGAAATGTGTTGCAATAATGTTTGTGCTAAGCTTATCTTTGTTTTGTGTTGTCCAGATTTTTGGGTTCAACGAGTGGTCAGTCCGTGGCACCCGCTTCGCCGCACTCAGCTGCCCCCAACCCCCTGGCAGCCCGGCTAACGCAGGAGGAACAGGCCGCTACAGGAAGGGTAATATAATTTATAGCATACTTATGTTTTCTTTTTTTTCTTTTTTTTTTCTTCTTCTTCTTCTTAGTCATGCTTGTTGAAAGAATTTAAAAAACCCAAGAAAGGTATGTTGTTGGAACGTTGCATTATTAACAAAACAATACGTTACGTTCACAGATATTTCGACCCAGCGGTCTTTTAAGTGCACAGAATAAACAAACACTAATTATACAGAAAGCTTATCTGACAAAATGTGCAGCTGCTTGCAAGGAAGACACAAGCGAGGCAATGATTATTACATAGCTATCATTACAATGATTATAACATATTACATTGTTATGCTTGGTTTTGTTAGTGTTGTTTTATGAAAGGCTTTTCTTCTTAGTCATGCTAGTTGAATGTACTCTCTTCAAAGAAACGACTACAGGTGTCAGCAGTCCGGCAAAGCGACGAACTTTATATTTCAAATCGGCAAAAACTTTGTCATCGTTTCGGCTGAACTGCCGTATATTTTCACGTTGGAGGAAACTTGGTGCAAAAACTGACGCAACCTTGCCTTTTTCTGCCGCAATGTAAATCTTAGCAACACATTCCCGATACTGAACGGGACAATTTTGTTCTTCTCCTCCCTTCCTGCTCCGAATATCCTCAACAGAACGACGTTTAGCCTTTCTATACATACATTTGCGCCTCTCCCACGACCCCACTTTGAATCTTGAAATGGTTCACGGACCCCCTCAGCGGAGTTTTAGAGGGTCCAAAACTCCAGGGGCTTAAAATTTAAAGCGTGTCATTGTGCCTCTGCACCGGCTTTAGCTTCTTATACGATGTTGTTCCCGCATGAAAATGGCATTGTGCTTGCACTACTACACCTAGCTGGCGACAACAGTCTGAAAAAAGTACTATGAGTACGCACAATAACGTCAATTTAGTGCGTCCCTGGACCCGCTCTTTGTACGTGCGTCCCAGGACCCCCTCAATATATGTCTAGTACGTGTTTTCGGCTTCTATTGCGTATATGTTGTAGGGACGCACAGTTTGGGAAGCCTTGATTTGTGTAAATATGTGTGTGAACAGGAATCATTTTGAGATCCTGTGAATATCTCTACGTCTCGTACAGTGTCGGAAAAAAACAAAAAGCCTGTCTTTCTTGTCTACTTTTTTTTCAGGTGAAACCGAAGGTGTTCACTTCGTACATTTCTCATCTGGTCTCATTTTTTCAGGTCAAACTTGAAGGTGTTTACTTCGTACATTTCTCATCTGGTCTCATTTTTTTCAGGTCAAACTAGAAGGTGTTTACTTCGTACATTTCTCATCTGGTCTTATTTTTTTCTGGTCAAACTTGAAGGTGTTACTTCGTACATTTCTCATCTGGTCTCATTTTTTTCTGGTCAAACTTGAAGGTGTTACTGCGTACATTTCTCATCTGGTCTCATTTTTTCAGGTCAAACTTGAAGGTGTTTACTTCGTACATTTCTCATCTAGTCTCATTTTTTTCAGGTCAAACTGAAGGTGTTCACTTCGTACATTTCTCATCTGGTCTCATTTTTTCAGGTCAAACTAGAAGGTGTTCACTTCGTACATTTCTCATCTGGTCTCATTTTTTCAGGTCAAACTTGAAGGTGTTCACTTCGTACATTTCTCATCTGGTCTCATTTTTTTCAGGTCAAACTGAAGGTGTTTACTTCGTACATTTCTCATCTGGTCTCATTTTTTCAGGTCAAACTAAAAGGTGTTCACTTCGTACATTTCTCATCTGGTCTCATTTTTTTCAGGTCAAACTAGAAGGTGTTTACTTCGTACATTTCTCATCTGGTCTCATTTTTTCAGGTCAAACTAGAAGGTGTTCACTTCGTGCATTTCTCATCTGGTCTCATTTTTTCAGGTCAAACTTGAAGGTGTTTATTTCGTACATTTTTCAACTCGTCTCCTTTTTTCAGGTCAAACTGAAGGTATTCACTTCGTACATATCCCACCTGGGCTATCTGGGGTGTTTTGGAATCCTGGTGTTTTTTAGCCTGTATCAGGCGGCCAGTATCTACGCCAACTTTTGGCTGACTGACTGGACAGAAGACCCGATCCTGGTGTCCGCCAACGCGTCTGTGTCCGACGCGGTGGAGAGGAATCACTTCTATCTCACCGTCTATGGAGTCCTGGGTGTGATACAAGGTACAGTACCGCACAGACAATCACTGACGCGGAAAGTCTTTTTATCCTACATACGTGAGAGAGACCACTTATGAGATACGTGGTGATATCATGTAAATGAGGTCGTGTCAAATTACTGAGTCAGACAGGGACCGATTTTTCAATGCATTTTTGTTAGTAGTAAGTTAGAATAGCAGATTAGTCTTTCTTTTGGGCGAGGGCCAGATGCAAAAAAGTATACCTATGCTTATTCTGTTACCCTCTTTATAAGCTTAGAGTATATAATTGAGTACTTCTATAGATCCAAAATTAATGTCACATGAGTATGAATGTCACCATATTTACCGCAACATTATTTTGCAGCTGTTTTTATCAGCCTCTACGCGTGGCTAGCAGCAGTGCGCATGACCCACGCAGCGGCAAACATGCACGCTTCCGTCCTCAATTCAGTCTTGCGTTCACCAATGAGCTTCTTCGACACAACGCCTTCTGGAAGAATCGTCAACAGGTGTGGTTAGCTTGGCTGTGTTAAGGGCACACTCCTGCCCACGTACACACTCACACACACAAACAAACACTCACACACACTCACACACACACACACACAAACGCCTATACACACACACACACACACACACACACACACGCACATGCACACACACACATACACATATTATTTTATTTTATTTGGTGTTGAATGAAATGTGTTTTTATTGTGTTTTTTAATTTTCCATGTACCCTCACGGGGGTTTATTGGAATAAATAAAACTTGAAACTTGAAAACATACACACACATTCACACACGCACACACACACACACACACACACACACACACACACACGCACACACACACACACACACACACACACACACACACACACAAACACTTACAAAGCACGCTAAACAAAAGCCCCTCTTTCAGACGTAGTTTTTACATTTAGTCAAGTTTTGACTAAATGTTTTAACATCGAGGGGGAATCGAAACGAGGGTCGTGGTGTATGTGTGTGCGTGTGTGCGTGCGTGTAGAGCGATTCAGACCAAACTACTGGACCGATCTTTATGAAATTTGACATGAGAGTTCCTGGGTATGATATCCCCGAATGTTTGTTTCATTTTTTGGATTAATGTCTTTGATGACGTCATATCCGGCTTTTCGTGAAAGTTGAGACGGCACTGTCACGCTCTCATTTTTCAACCAAATTGGTTGAAATTTTGGTCAAGTAGTCTTCGACGAAGCCCGGACTTCGGTATTGCATTTCAGCTTGATGGCTTAAAAATTAGTTAATGACTTTGGTCATTAAAAATCTGAAAATTGTAAAAAAATTTAAAAAATTCTAAAACGATCCAAATTTACGTTCATCTAATTCTCCATCATTTGCTGATTCCAAAAACATATAAATATGTTATATTTGGATTAAAAACAAGCTCTGAAAATTAAATATATAAAAATTATTATCAAAATTAAATTTTTGAAATCAATTTAAAAACACTTTCATCTTATTCCTTTTAGGTTCCTGATTCCAAAAACATATAGATATGATATGTTTGGATTAAAAACACGCTCAGAAAGTTAAAACAAAGAGAGGTACAGAAAAGCGTGCTATCCTTCTCAGCGCAAGTACTACCCCGCTCTTCCTGTCAATTTCACTGCCTTTGCCGTGCGCGGTGGACTGACGATGCTACGAGTATACGGTCTTGCTGCGTTGCATTGCGTTTAGTTTCATTCTGTGAGTTCGACAGCTACTTGACTAAATGTTGTATTTTCGCCTTACGCGACTTGTTATCTTTGTCAAACATGCTGACTCAATCACCATACCACACTGACAGCTTCTTTGTGTGTGTGTGTGTGTTTGTGTGTGTGTGTGTGTGTGTGTGTGTGTGTGTGTGTGTGTTTGCGTGCGTGCGTGCGTGCGTGCGTGCGTGCGTGTGATGGAGTCTGTATGTACCTGTATGTGTCTTTGTGACAGAGTTGTTAACCAGATTTCATTTAATCAGACTACATCAAATGACTCGGCAGAATAAAAGGACATGTTTTCATTGTTGTTCAGGTTTGCACGTGATATCGAGACGGTGGACAACACATTGCCTCAGATTCTCTTCATGTTCGTCATGTGTGTCTTCGCTGTGGCCAGCACCCTCGTCGTCATATCTGTAACCACGCCCTTTTTCATGTCAGTCATCCTGCCTCTTGCCGTTGGATATTATGCACTGCAGGTGAGTCCTGTCATTGGTCTGTTTAGCTGTGGCCACGCCCCTTTTCGTGTACATACTTTTCAACAGTTGCAGTATAATTATCATGATCTTATGGGTAATTGTACACTTTCGGTGCATATCAAAATGCGTGTACTGACGCACTGAACACCATGATTTTCTTTCTTTTTTATTTTCAGAGGTTTTTCGTGCCTACGTCACGCCAACTCAAGCGTCTTGAAGCTGTGACGAGGTCTCCCATTTTCTCGCACTTCAGCGAGACTTTGTCCGGCGTGAGCGTTATACGGGCATTTCAGGCTACCGGACGCTTCATCCAAGAGTCGCTGGAAAGGATAGACAAAAACCAAGTCTTCTATTTCGCTGGCATTACAGCCAATAGGTACGGTTTTAAGACAGAAAAGTCAGAGACTGAGTCTTTCTGTTTGTCTGTCTGTCTGTCTGTCTGCCTGCCTGTCTGTCTGTCTTCCTGTCTGTCTGTCCGTCTGTCTGTCTGTTTGTCTGTCTGTGTCTATGTTTGTCTGTCCGTCTGTCTGTCTGTCTGTCTGTCCGTCCCTCCCTCTGTCTTTGAAGGATTGTCTGTCCGCTTGAGTGTCTAAATGTTTTTATCCACCCATCTGTCTGAATGTCCGCTTGAGAGTAAGAATGTGTTTAGTCTTCCCGTCTGTCTGCTTGGGTTTACCTTTCTCAGTTAAGTTGAACTTTAGCGTTTTGTCCACGTGTTTGCTAGTCCATTCACCTGCCTGTCAGTGTCATTTTAGTTATGTGGTTTTGGTGCCTGTAACTAAGCCGTCATACATGAACCCTTCCTGTGTTGCAGATGGCTGGGAGTGTGGATCGAGTTCATCAGTAGCTGCGTGGTGTTCGCTGCCTCTGTCTTCGCGCTCCTCTCGCCTGGCATCTCTGGCAGCCAGGCAGGACTCTCCATCACCTACGCTCTCCAGGTCAGTCTGCGTACTCGTTGAATGATACAGTGGAACCCCCTCATTTAAGCCCCCCCTCCCCCCCCCCCCCCCCCCGCCACACCCTCCAATTTAAGACTACTTCCCTTCCAAGACCTTGTTTTCTTAGCCTTTCTGTTGAGAACCTCTGTAAATTTACCCCCATTTTCAGACCCTCCTTTTTTAGACCAGATTTTGCTTATGGTGAAATCAAACATGTGCATTTCTCGTAGCTTAAGGACTAAAGTAGCTGAGATTGCGTGCGAAAACCTCGCTATCTTGTCACTAAGAAAGGCGGGTCTGTGTAGAGGATACCTAGTGCTAGGAATTTAAGTAAACACGCCACACTAAATTTGGTAGTAGTTTTGTTTTGTAACCTCCCTTCGACCTATAAGGGCTGTGCGGGACGAACAAGGCGTATAATCTCCATAGTTCAAAATACTTGCTTTTTGTTCTTATTAACTTAGTTGAAAAAAAGAAGAAATTGGTACTCAGCACAGACAAAGACAAATTCGAAAATTCGCCTATGGACGCTTCTCAGTTCGGGACAACGAATACACATGTGACAGGGGAGGCTACCGCTCCTTTCACAGCAGACTCTGCACCCGAGTTGTTGGCCTTTAAACGTCAACACCAGTGGATTGTAGAGTTCTGTTTGTGATGGGGTCTGGTGGTTTCCGATTGTCTGTATGTTCATGGAAATCTTTGGGTTTGCATAACAGTTTTTATAGGGCTAAGAAATTAGCCCTAATATTTTCAATCCTGTTTGATTGCACTTCGCTTCCCGAGGTGATCGTAGTGTTTCGGCACTCGGTTACACACAGGAAAACAAAAAAGAAAAACCAAAACCAAAAGAAGCTCAAAACCAACAAGGGGTTACAAGATGTGATAGGGTGGAGTGGAAGGGGCAAAATAGGCCAGGAAGCATAAATGAGACGCCAAGACAGAGGTTGCGATAGGGCGGGGATGTAGCTCAGTCGGTAGCGCGCTGGATTTGTATCCAGTTGGCCGCTGTCAGCGTGAGTTCGTCCCCACGTTCGGCGAGAGATTTATTTCTCAGAGTCAACTTTGTGTGCAGACTCTCCTCGGTGTCCGAACACCCCCGTGTGTACACGCAAGCACAAGACCAAGTGCGCACGAAAAAGATCCTGTAATCCATGTCAGAGTTCGGTGGGTTATAGAAACACGAAAATACCCAGCATGCTTCCTCCGAAAACGGCGTATGGCTGCCTAAATGGCGGGGTAAAAAACGGTCATACACGTAAAATTCCACTCGTGCAAAAAAAACACGAGTGTACGTGGGAGTTTCAGCCCACGAACGCAGAAGAAGAAGAAGAAGGTTGCAATAACGTGACTTTTAATTAACGTACACCAGAAAGCAGTGTCTGATGACACATGAAAAGAAAAGAAAACATAATATAAGTACATGGCATAACAAGTAAAAACGCACCATTCATACCAATGCATCCTAACCATACATACAAACAAACGTCAAAAACAAACGTTCCAACAACCTACCTTTCTTGTTTTTTGATTCTGAATTTTGGAACGTTGGCAGTCTCTTTGTTTTTGGATTTATTTTATGTTTTATATGCTTTAATTTCTTATGCGTGTATGCTGTTCAGCAGTTTTTATGATTATCTTTGACAGATCACCCAGGCCTTGAAGTGGCTGGTGCGTACTATCAGTGACCTCGAGACCAACGTGGTATCTGTGGAACGACTACAAGAATACTCGGAGCTCAAACCTGAGGTAGGCCTATGTCAGTTGACATAATATTTTGATATAATGTTTAACCCGTCTTCCTTGTTATTTTTTGTAAAGATTTCTTTATTTTCTGGGTGTGTGTATATATCTGTGTGTATGTGTGGCTGTGTGTGTGTGTGTGTGTGTGTGTGTGTGTGTGTGTGTGTGTGCGTGCGTGTGAGTGTATCTGTGTGTGTGTGTGTGTGCGAGCGTGTGCGGGTGTGTGTGTGTGTGCCAGTGCGTGCGTGCGTGCGTGTGTGTGAGTGTATCTGTGTGTAGTATGTGTGTGTATGTCAGTATGTGTGTACATGTGTGTGTGTGTGCCGTGTGTGTGTGTGTGTGTGTGTGTGTGTGTGTGTCTGTGTCTGTGTCTGTGTGTGTGTGTGTGTGGGTGATCTTCGTCTTAGCTCATGGACTCTTTCATCCCTCTTCTGTTTTCTTTGTTTATTAGACATTTATTTTTTCTTTCTCCTTATTCTTCTCGCACTGTTTTTTCTTGTGAGCCTTCCCTTTTTTGTGTTAAAAGCACCTAAACCTCCCTCTCCTCCTCCTCCTCATTATCCTCCTCCTCCTCATCCTCCTCCTCATTATCATCCTCATCATCCTCATTATCATCCTCATCATCCTCATCCTCTTCATCCTTACCTCCTCCCTACCCTCTTCCTTGTTGTTGTCCTTCTTCTTTTTCTTGTTCGTTTTCTTTCTTCTCCTTCTTGGCGTGAAAACAAATCAGGCGGAATTAACCTATACCTCCCGGCTTTTTAGGCTCCCCCGGTGATGCCCTTGCGCCCGCGCATGGCGTGGCCGAGTCACGGTAACATCATCTTCACCAACTACTGCACGCGCTACCGGTCTGGCATGGACCTGGTGCTGAAACAAATCAACATCAACATCAAGGGAGGAGAAAAGGTCAGGGTCACACCATTTCTTGACGTCTCTAGATGATAAATTTAAAAAAAACAACGAAGGTATCCAATAGGAACGTTTTAATTGTTCAAAAACAAAACGTTACGGTCACTGATCTTCGACCCAGCTTCACGCAAACCATCAGTTTCTGGTCACAGACACTGTCAGGCTTTTACACACAGTACAAACATCCTTTCGTTTAAACACTCACCGCTGGAGAACACCCTAGGTGCCCTCCATAAAGAGCGAGCATTTTTCAAAGAATTTATTTTTGCGTGGACGAATTTTCTGCATATAACGCTTGCTTGTTTGAATCCAACCGCCGCCGATAAGTTCGTGTGACTCGCAGCCGTTAGGTTAGATAAACCACGAAAACTGGTGTGTGGTTTACGCAAGCTAAAGAGCCATTCAAACGAACTGTGTCATTTAATGCATTTAATGCTATTAAATGCTATTGCAAGTGTGTTCCATAAGGTTAGAACAGTTTTTTTCATGAGAAGATTTAAATCGTTCTGTAAACCATTTGAGGCAGACTGGGGCTTTAAGTGGACATACAGACGAACACTTATAATACAGAAATAAACTTATCCCCGAGTACGCTAGTACAAGGGTCCAGCAGACTTTAATTGTGTGTCTGTCTGTCTGTCTGTCTGTCTGTCTGTGTGTCTCGACTTAACAGCTTATTGCTGGGAAACTACTGGGCGCAGTTCGTTCAAAAGTTGATACACTAACTTGATAATAGGTCCGATTGATCGTATTAAAACTTCATAATGTTACCTGGGACCTAAATGCGAAATAAACCACAAAAAAAACGACTTGGCGGTGGGAGGAATTCGCGGTGCAACAGCCAGCCAGGCAGTCTGATAGAACGGTGCAAGGTCTCGGCAAACCAAGACTATGCCATACTCGTAGCAAAGCCGCCGAATGGTACCGTAAACCAAGAATAGTGACGTAAGAAATTAGAATGTCGTCTGCTGATTTGGAACGTGACGTGTTTTAGAATGGAGATGTGGTAGTGTGTGTGTGTGTGTGTGTGTGTGTGTGTGTGTGTGTGTGTGTGTGTGTGTGTGTGTGTGTGAGTGTGTGAGAGAGAGAGAGAGAGGGAGAGAGAGAAGGAGTGAGGGAGAGAGAGAGTGTGTGTGTGTGTGTGTGTGTGTGTGTGTGTGTGTGTGAATGTCTGAAGAGTACTCGGGTCCAGCGCGAGCGTTTTTTATCTGAATAATTTCCAAAGCTCGTTCGGAAGACACAAGCGAGACAATAGTCTCTATATATATGATGTCAAGACTTGCCTTTATTGAGCCCGAAGATGAATTCGCAGTCTTTTTACCAAAAATTCAATATCAAAGGTTTTTGTTGCGAGCATTTTCGAGTAGACTTGGCGAAGTGGACTTCGCCCAATGCATTACAGGCTTTATAAAGGCCAGTGGCTGAAAAATACTGACATGCAAAATAATTATTTTCGTTGCTGGCTGCACTGGGGCATGAGATGGGAAACCGTGTCTACATGTCTTGGTGGAAGGACTTTTTTTAATATCTACACCATGGCTTTCTAAGAGTAGAGCACCTCTTCAGTACAGTAATGTAAAACCCCTTTGATATAAAGACTTCTCTAGGCATCATTAGGGCAATTGCTGTTGTCTCTTTCTTGATCATCCTTTTCCGCGAAAGGATCCTTGCAGTGTAGGCATTTTGGGGGTAGGTTTCAAAGTTGTTCTTGCTTGACCACCAACCAGTGATGCGGGGAACAGTACAGCAATTTCATGTACGCCAATGGCAAATAAGATCAACTTGAAGTTAAATATTTCAGATGTTAAAAGAATCCATGTCAAGTTCTCAAATCGTCCTTTCGGTTTGTTTAAAAAAAATTAAAAAAAATTAAAATATATATATATAAAACATCAGAAATTGTGAAAGAAACAATTGAAAGTCAGCAGAGACTTTCTTCCGAGATTTGTTAAAATCTCTTAGCAGAGAAAGAGAGAGAAAAAATATATATATATATCCCATGACCTCCCTTCTTTGTCTCTGTTACTTCAGTATGGGTATATATGTTGTATTTTTATAGCTCAATAAATACATCATGGACTCCAAAAAATATATGATAGTGCAGATTCCGATTTGGGCAAAGGACTACTTTCCTCCCGACCTTTGACCTCGCGCCGAACAATGTGACACATTTGTATGAAGTTCTAAAATCGTATTGCACGGCTCAGAAAACCATATCAGTTGCACGCAAAAATGAATCTCAGAACTGATCTGATGTATGAGATGCAATAAGCAAAAGTTTCTTTCATTATGAAAGCAATGCAGGTCGAAAAAAACGAACATTCAACTTACAAGATAACCAGATGCTAGCGAACCAAAACAAAAACACGAGTACCCTCCCCTTGCATCGTTAGCAGACGACTTTTGAGAATCTGTCGGTAGTGTGTTTTGGTGTGCGCCTTCAGCTATCAAACATCGGCTGTTTCTCGTGTTTTGCGAGCAAGTCTACTCTTTTGCCTGGCTCTGCAGTAAGTCCACATATTTTTTCCGTAATCCAGTCATATTCCTTCAAAATGCAATCAATCGGCGGTGACAGACGTGTCGGTCGCGTTTTCCTCACACCGTCCCATACCAGTTTAAGGTGTTACGAGTGTGTTCGGGTTGCGGTTCTTGCTCATGTTTATACTCACTGAGTTACTTCCCTTGGATCTGGATCTGAATCTGGATCTGGATAACCCGCCTGGGTTGGTGGTTTGCGGGTGCGAATGCGTATACGCACGGTTCAGTGTGCTTTCGCGAAAGGGTGTGTCATATGCACGGCTAGAACTAAGATACTTCTTGATTTCAGTAAATAGTTTCATTACATGTCAACTAGTTCGTTTTTAAATGATTTTTTAGAGATCGCCAAATGGTATTGTGTGAATAACATCATTTGATCGATTGTACGCACGGCGCCGTGCTTCTAGTAGCTCAGTCCATTCCTTCTTTCCGGTGTGGAAACAGACGTGTTTCTGGCGAAAGAATCGGCGTTTTCAACTCGCCATATCTTCATATTCATTCGGACTAGAACAACGAAATATAAATTTCTTGTAAAAAAAATTCCGAGCCTTGCGACTCTGGTAGTCATTTTCTTACGCGAAGCGGCCTTTGGTAGGTACGACAGTATTAGTCACCCAAGTATATATCTAAAACGCACGTGGACGAGTTTTCAATGGCGTATTTGAAGTCTGTGAATGTTGTGATTACAAATCATTTCGGGGCACCCCTCAGTCTATACGTACAGACAAACAAATTGCATGGAACGAAAGTTGAGAGGCTGGACTGTAAGTTGTTGTTTTGACTTCTACAAATCTCGCAGGTCTTTTATGCAAAACAGACTCAAAATTGCATTGTTCACGCAAGTGTAGATGACGAGACTATCGAAGGAATGGAATACACTTGCCTACAGATATAATAGACACACACTGTCTATTTATATCTATGACTTACCCTAGCCCATATGTTAGAATAAAGAACATACTTTGCTCTTTTGAATGATGTATGATTTGGCACTGTACACAGGATTTTAGACCTGCCCCCGAAGTGATTTTTCCATAAACCCGTCAAAAAGCTCACTCTGTTTTGGCCGTAAAAAGCGCCCAAATAAGGTCAATTTCTAACCTGTGTCGTGTGTTCGAAGGAGTACATCTCAGCGATGCCATTGCCTTGCAACCTCAAAGAAATATATTTTAATAACCCGCTAAATGAACGGTTTTTTAGTGTGAAATAAAAGCCGGAGATTTGCTTCGTTTCTTTGCTGCGACACAAAACCAAAACCAACTATAGATCTGCGGTGACATTATGAGTTCGTTTTCGACATTGCAGTGAAGTTGCGTGGATCTTCGACGATTCCCGTTCGGTTTAATGTGGATAGAGCTTTGATTGAATGTAACTGCTTTGAAAAGTTACAACATCCTTGGGATCGATGTTTTTCGGTAAACTTCTTCGTATCCTTGACTTTACTTTTGACTTGAACAGATCCAGATCGGCTGGGGCTGTTGATCGCCTACACAGATCTATATGAAGTTGACTCGACACGGCGAACCGCCGAATCCGTGCCCTCTCGTCGGTCCTACCCCCAAATCCCTTACCAGCCTCAGACCCCACCTCACCATTCTAACCTCACTGGCGTACTATGTGTGATTATCCCTTCCTCATGAAGGAGAAAGGGGAAAAATGAAGAAATGTTGTTTCTTTTACAAATGTTTTTAAGTCCAAAAAAGATGAGAAATATTCATAACAAATTCAGTTTTGGGTCTTTTTCAAATCTGTTTGATGCATCTTTTCTGTGACCATTATGGCTATGCACTGACACACAAATAAGTGGAGAAAAGGGAGAAATGAAGATTTTTTCTCACTGCACAACAGTCAGGGATTAGGGTTACATGTTTACATGTACATTGTCAAGAGGTCAAAACAAATTTTAAAAGCTGTTGAACACTGCACTAGTGTTGCTCTAATCAAGGCGAGTCTGGAACAATAGGTCCACCCCACCAAAAAGTGAACATGGAATTAGTTATGATTTTTTGGCTTGGGTACGGCCAAGTGAACAAGGTAGGAAAGGTTAGAAATAGTCATAACAAGTTCACTTTTGGGTCTTTTTCAAATCTGTTTGCTGCATCTTTTCTGTGACCATTGTGGCTATGCACTGACACTCAAAAAGGTGGAGAAAGGGGAAAAATGAAGATTTTTTTCTCACCACACAACAGTCAGGGATAGTCGGGGATTGTTGACATGTACATTGTCAAGAGGTCAAAACAAATTTTAAAAGCTGTTGGACACTGCACTAGTGTTGCTCTAATCAAGGCGAGTCTGGAACAATAGGTCCACCCCACCAAAAATCAACATGGAATTAGTTATGATTTTTTTTGCCTTTTTGCTTGGGTACGGCCAAGTCAAAAAGGTGAGAGGGGTTACAAATAGTCATAACAAGTTCAGTTTGGGGTCTTTTTCAAATCTGTTTGATGCATCTTGTCTGTGACCATTGTGGCTATGCACTGACACTCAAAAAGGTGGAGAAAGGGGAAAACTGAAGATTTTTTTCTCACCACACAACAGTCAGGGATATAGTCAGGGATTGTTGACATGTACATTGTCAAGAGGTCAAAACAAATTTTAAAAGCTGTTGGACACTGCACTAGTGTTGCTCTAATCAAGGCGAGTCTGGAACAATAGGTCCACCCCACCAAAAATCAACATGGAATTAGTTATGATTTTTTTTGCCTTTTTGCTTGGGTACGGCCAAGTCAAAAAGGTGAGAGGGGTTACAAATAGTCATAACAAGTTCAGTTTGGGGTCTTTTTCAAATCTGTTTGATGCATCTTGTCTGTGACCATTGTGGCTATGCACTGACACTCAAAAAGGTGGAGAAAGGGGAAAACTGAAGATTTTTTTCTCACCACACAACAGTCAGGGATATAGTCAGGGATTGTTGACATGTACATTGTCAAGAGGTCAAAACAAATTTTAAAAGCTGTTGGACACTGCACTAGTGTTGCTCTAATCAAGGCGAGTCTGGAACAATAGGTCCACCCCACCAAAAATCAACATGGAATTAGTTATGATTTTTTTTGCCTTTTTGCTTGGGTACGGCCAAGTCAAAAAGGTGAGAGGGGTTACAAATAGTCATAACAAGTTCAGTTTGGGGTCTTTTTCAAATCTGTTTGATGCATCTTGTCTGTGACCATTGTGGCTATGCACTCAAAGTCAAAAAAGTGCAGAAAGGTGACAAATGAAGATTTTTCCTTCTTTCAAGACAATGTGTGATTTGGCACATTTTGCCTCAGTCTTTATCAAGAGCCTGTCTAACCCACTTTGAAGCTGTTAGAGACTGCAGTAATGTTCCTTACATCAAGGCGAGTGCACAATGGTGCATTTCGAACCCCCCCCCCCCCCCCTAATGTTCACTTTAATATCAATAAATCAATAGATATTCAGTCACAGTTTAACTAACTCATTCACCCTCATCACTCACTCATCCATCCATCACAACAACACTGTTTGATGCACAAACTGCCTGCCTTCCGCACTGGGAAGCCGCTTCGCTTCGCAACAACAACAACACTGAAAACTCGCCGGGAAATACCCCCACCACACGTGTCACACGTGTGCTTGTTTCTTCCGACTAATATCAATTTTGGAGAAAAAAAGGACAAAACTGGATGAAAAATTCTACGGCCCCAGCAATCTCATTACTCTGAAAGGGGAACCGGAAGTGGCTGGTCCTCAGGTTTCAAAGTTGACCGATATTCCCACTAAAGTGACCTAGATCCAAAGCCAGCCATCCATTAGAATGTAGGTCCGTGCTCCCACAGTCCAATGCCGCGAATTGTTGTTACAGCCCCTGACTTTTTTATGTACGGAATCCGGTAGTCTTTTTGTTGTTGTTAAATAATTATATTGCCAAACGTTATGACATTTTGAGATAATTGAACAAGTTTCAATACACATTGGCTGAGCACCTGTGTGCTCAAAGGAAATGTCGCTTGTTTTTATCAAAAACTAATTTTCAATGGTCATTCGTGCAAACCGTCACACAAACATGCGTGCCTCTGTGTCTCTGTGAGTATGCGTGTGGCTGCTTTCATAGTTAGGGTGCAGGCGTTTTTAATCATTTACCCCACACCAAAAGCCCCCCCCCCCCCCCACACACCACCAACCCCCCCCCCCCCCCCCCCCCCACACACACACACACACACACACCCCGATACCTGTCAAATTCCCTCAATGCATGAACAATTCCGTTACCTCAGATCATCACCAGGAAAAATTCCTCCGCATCCAAAATATCAGGACTTTAGATATCAGATACCGACTTTATGTAATGCGCTTCAAAATCATATTCGCAAAGAAAGAGAGAGAGAGAGAGAGAGAGAGAGAGAGAGAGAGAGAGAGAGAGAGAGAGAGCTGGACACGAAGAAGGGAAGCTACAATCGCCCCAGGCCATATATATTATATATGTGTGTGTGTGTGTGTGTGGTGTGCGATTCATAGAAATTTACTGGACAGATCTTCATGAAACTTTGCACACAAATGTTCCGACCCCCAACCCTTCACCCTGATTCAAACTCATGTATCACAAGTCCAGCGCTCTACCAACTGACCTAGACCGCTCCCAAATTATTTCTTTTTATCATTTTTGTCAGTCAAGATAATGGGGGTGGGGTTGGTACGGGAATAATTGTGAAGCAGACAATAAGGCAACAACTTATTTTGTTTACAGGTATTGTAGATGTATACAGTGAACTTAGCTGTGTTCAAGTTTAGTTATGTTTCTGTCGAGCGAAGTTTTTTTAAGTACGTTTTTACTACTAAAGGAGTGATAATTTTATGTGTACGCCCTCGAGAAACCTCGATCATTTTCTGAAAATGTACGTTGATAAGTACCGTTTTATGATAAAGTTATACTCTCCATTCATTTATATACACAAACTAATGTTTCATTTATTATTTGTAGAGCTAATTATGTCAGTTGGGATCATGTTAAAAATCGCAGTGTTTTTCGCAAAATCGTACTTGACAACCCCCAGTAAAAAAATTCTAAAAAAAAGGTTAATACGTCAACCTCTTTTTTTCTTTGCACAGATGTGTCCATATTGCTTAGAGGAACCTGTGCACAAAATGTGTAATGTTTCTTTCACGCGATTTGAACACACAAGTAACCCCTTAAGAATCGCAGTGTTTTTCGCAAAATCGTACTTGACAACCCCCGGTAAAAAAATTCTAAAAAAAATATTAATACGTCGACCACCTTTTTTCTTTGCACAGATGTGTCCATATTGCTTAGAGGAACCTGTCCACAAAATGTGTAATGTTTCTCACACGCGAATTTTTTTTAAATACGTTTTTACTACTAAAGGAGTGATAATTTTATGTGTACGCCCTCGATAAACCTCGATCATTTTCTGAAAATGCACGTTGATAAGTACCGTTTTATGATAAAGTTATACTCTCCATTCATTAAATTACATATTCTTACTCCGAATCACATATATAGCAGTTGACACCGTCTGGTATGCTAAGGTACTGAAAGCGCTACCCATCTTTAAAGTAATTAAAGGGAAGCAACCCCACACCAAAAAAGCTGGAACTAGCATATGGTAGTGAGCTACCCCCTGGGAGTTACCTCCCATTAGCTACTTCCCATCCCACGCACGTGGCTACTTCATTCCGACTTCAGCTGTCCTGGTGAGAGGTCATTGAATTTTCTGTGCGCTACTGTGGCTGCCTTGTGCTGTTTCGTTCACCTGCCGGCCACGTAACTCATCTTGTCTCCCGTGCGGGCGCCTGTTTTGGTGAGCTCGTTCTGTATTTTTCTGTTTTCGAACTTGTGCGTTGGTTGCTGTCTGTTGTCCTTTGGACATTGTTCGTCAGTAACCTGTTGTGCTTTCGCCATTTTGTTTACAGTTAGCTTTGCTGGCTTGTATTTTGTGGCGTGTTCACTGACGCTTGTGCATTGTGTGTTGCAAGCTTGGTTCGTTTTTATTTTGCTGTAGTTACTGCTTAGCTGTCCGTTAGGACTTTCGTTTCCAGTAACTTTTTCTGTGAAATTTTTTCGCTTGTTTCTTGTTTGTTGTTGGTCAGCATGGCAGACCAGGATAAACGTAAGGGTAAAGGAGACATTAAGGGCAAGATTAAGCCCAAGTCCTCTAGCTCTAAGCCTGTTGTATTGGTGTCAGACGCTGCACGCAACACAATTTTGTCAGTGCCTATTTCACCTCCGCTTTCTAGCACCCCCGTTTGTGCTAGTTCTACTGTTGTTTCTGCGCCCTCTGCTTTGTCGGCGTCGGACCAGGGGACGATTGTGTCCTCTCTCTTGCAGACTCTTATCCCGGAGATTCGCTCTCTGGTACAGACAGAGATGCAGCGCTCGTCTACTCCAGTTAGCGCTGCCGTTCCGGTTTCGGGGGGGGACACTCAGTCCCTCTCTTCCGGGAAGGTTTCTTCTGTTTCCGCTCCTCAACTTCCTGTCTCGGGTGGAGACGTTACAAGTAAGTTGAACCGGTCCTCTTGCTCTCGTGAAGCGCCTGGACAGCCCCGTGCGGGCAACGGTTCGTGTGCGCAGGGTCACTCCCTGCTTTCGGCTGGCGGCAGGCCTCCTCTTGTAGAGCAGGACTCTGTTAGCCAGCAGCGGCGACCGTTTACGGTTACTGCGCTTCCGGCTCCCGCCGGAAGCATAGGTCCCCCCACGCTTGCTCGCAATGCCAGCCGCGATGGGATGGATCATGAGCTGGCCTACGGGCTTCACGGCTTCCGGCCGCAGTTCGTGCATTCACCGCTTCCGCCCCCGGCGGTTATGGTGTCTGCATTTCCGGCTTCGGCCGGACACGCTGTCCCTCTACCGTCCACTTCCTCTTGGATGGCGGAGAGGGAACAACAGCGTGATGCTTTTGCACTTCCGGTGCTTCAGCACGGACGGTCGTCTCTTTCCTCTGCTGAGGTTTTGACTTCCGCCCAACCACATCCGGCGTTCTCGGACGGTGTTCCGGTTTACCCTCTCCCTACTGGGCAGGGTTTAAACCAGGACGATGTTCGTGGGTACAGGTTTCCGGTTTCCGGTCATCCAGAGTACCCTTCAGCCACTGTGGTTGATGACTACGGTCGTTCTTCGCTGATGGATCAGTCTGAACTGCAGTCAGTGGTCAGCGAAGACACCCGTACTGTGTTTTCCTCTCAGCTCAAGTCCATTCTTGACTCTGCAGCCGAGGTGACTTCGCGGTATTTTGCAGAAGGTGTAGCGACGTCCGCTACTTCCGTTTCGGCGGCGCCTTCAGCTATGGCAGACTTCCTGCCGGATAAGGATGACGCTTCCTCCTTCCGGTTTGTGGAATCTCCGTCTGTCTCATACCACCTGTCCCAAGTTCTGGTGCACCCGAACAAACGGAGCAGTGGTATTCCGGTTGAGCCGTTCCCTCTTCTGGCACCTTTTGGGCCGGTTCCGGAACGGGCTCGTGGTTGGCTTGCGGATGAAGGGCAGTCCTCTTCCTTTGTGCATTCTGCACAGAAGAGGATTGCTTTCCCTGTCCGTAGCCGCAACCTCACCACTTCCTTTGCTCTCCCGCGTGCCATCTTACCGGTGACGCAGGAGCTGCAGGCTTTGCTTGTCAAACCAGTCAAGTCTGACTCGGTTGTGCCAGTGCGGGAGGGTACTCTTATCTCCCTGGAGGAGATCGGTCGTCAGCTCTTGGAGCTGGCTTCCATCTCCGAGACGCTGGTGCGGGCACTGTCTCGGTCGTTGACCGACTCTCTTGTCCCTTTTTCCCTCAGTGAGGAGCAAAATGCGGATGATGTCTCCTCCCTGCTTACGGCCCTGGCGAAGGTCAATGAGGAACAGACTCGTCTCTCCTCTTTGCAATACGCGCATGCGGTCTTGACAAGGAGGGAGTTGTTTCTTGCCAACTCTCAGTTTGCCGATCAGGCTACCAGAGACACACTACGTGTGTCTCCGGTTGTAGAGGGATCGCTGCTCGGCCACATGGCGCTTGTCGCTCGGCAGGCAGAGATTCAGTCCAACAAGGACGCTCAGTTCCTGGACATGGCTCTACAGGGCGCGAAGCAGGCTAAGCCTTCCCAGCAGGGGAAGTCTCAGCCGAGTTCCAAGCCCAAGCCTGCTCAAAAGAGGCCTGCTCAGCAGAGCTCTCGAGGTGGCAAGAAGAAGACAGTGTCGGGAAGGGGGCGTGGCGGCTCTAACAGCAAGCCTCACCCCCAATGAAGCGCCCCCGGTCTCACCCCCCCCCCCGCCCTCCACTTTGGTGATGGCGGGGGGCCTCTCCCGGGCACTCACCCATTGGATGGTCTCAGTAGACAGCCAATGGATAGTGGGAGTTGTGAGATCGGGCTTCCGTCTCTTATGGCGGGAGGAGAAGGCTCCTCTTTCCCGACATCCGCCACGCTTCAAGCCCCCCTGCTCTCAGGAGGCAAGATCCGTTCTGCAAACGGAAGTTGCCTCCCTGGTGCAGAAGGGGGCAGTGGAGAGGGTCCTGGACCAAAGCTCCCTGGGATTTTACGGGCGCCTTTTCGCCGTGCCCAAAGCTTCAGGGGCGTGGCGTCCGGTCTTGGACTTATCTTTTCTCAATACTTTCTTGAGAGAGATAAAGTTCAAGATGGAGACGCCCGCCAAGGTCAGAGACTCTCTCCGCCCAGGAGATTGGGCGACCTCCATAGACCTGACAGATGCATACTTTCACATCCTGGTGCATCCGTCCGACCGGAAATGGCTTCGTTTCCGGTGGGACGAGCAGGTCTACCAGTTCCGCGCCCTCCCTTTCGGTTTGTCGCTCGCACCATGGATTTTTACCATGGTGGTCCGACAGCTGGGCGCTCTGGTGAGGTCTCAGGGTATCCGCCTGCGGGTTTACCTGGACGACTGGCTCGTTCTGAACCAGTCCCAGGCAGGCTGCACGCAGCATACCCAGACGGTTCTTCGGGAAGCCCACTCGTTGGGGTTCTCGATCAACGCGTCAAAGTCGGAGCTGACCCCGTCGCAGACGTTCACCTACTTGGGGATGTCCTTCGACACGGTCGCTTGGACTGTCCGCCCCTCTCAAAAGAGGGTGGACAAGCTCCAAGCTCAGATACGCTCGACTTTGCCCCTCCTGCAGGCGCCCCTTCGCTCTCTTGCCTCCATCTTGGGACAGATGGAATCCATGGCTCTGTTGGTCCCTCTGGGTCGGGTACACAAGCGTCCTTTTCAGGCAGCTCTGAAGCCGTTTGTGGGCTCGACTCGGGTGGATTGGAACGTCCTCGTCCCTCTCCAGGGATGGTTCCAGTCTACCACCCTCCCGTGGTTGGACACGGAGTGGGTGTGCAGAGGGGTTCCGATTGCCTTGCCTCCCCCGGACTTGGACCTGTTCACGGACGCGTCCTTGCTGGGGTGGGGGGCTCACACGGACCTACACACGGTGTCAGGTCTGTGGTCGGTGGAACAGAGCCAGTGGCATATCAACCGGCTGGAACTAGAAGCAGTAGCTCTAGCTCTCACCCGGTTTCTGCCCTCCCTGCAGGCCAAGCATGTTCGTCTGTTTACAGACAACACGACAGTGGCAGCTTATATCAACAAGCAGGGAGGCTCGCGGTCCCCGTCTCTCTCGGACAGGACCTGCGAGGTCTTGAGGTGGTGTTACCAACACCGCATCTCGATCTCCGCCAGGTACCTTCCAGGGAGGCTGAACACTCTGGCGGACGCTCTCAGTCGCTCCGGCAGGGTGCTTCAGTCCGAGTGGACAGTCACTCACGGGGCACTGCTTCGCCTTTGGACCCAAGTCCCAAAGCCTCTCGTCGACCTGTTTGCCACCAGGTTCTCGAAGAGGCTCCCGGTGTTCGTCTCGCCATTCCCGGACCCTCAGGCTTGGCGAGTGAACGCTCTGGACATTCCCTGGACGGGTCTGGAGGCGTACGCCTTTCCGCCTTTCCCATTACTCGGCCGAGTAATTCGAAAGGCGGAGCTGGAGGGGCCGGCCCTTCTACTTCTGGTCGCGCCCCTCTGGCCGTCGCAGGACTGGTTCCCAGACCTGCTTCGGCTCGCCCAAGGTCCTCCCATTCCTCTCTCTCTGCGAAGAGGGGAATTAGTGCAGCCCCGAACAGGCATTCCACACGAGGAGCCCAGTCTTCTGAAGCTTCACGTGTGGATGTTGTTCGGGACTCACTGAGGCGCTCTGGTGCGTCTTCTCCGACGCTGGACTTGGTGGGCAGCTCCCATAGGGCTTCCACCTCGTCCGTATACGCCTCGCACTGGAGGGCCTGGGCCTCCTGGTGTTCCGCTAAAGGGGTGGTTGCAGTGGCTCCTCGCTCTATGCAGGTCGCCAACCACCTCTCGTTTATGTTTTCGCAGGGTGCCTCCGTCTCCTCTATGAGGGTCCGGCGCTCTGCGATCTCTGCTACTCTCAAGCAGATCGGCCGATCTGTTCAAGTGGGGGGGGTGATCGCTGCTGTCATTAAGGGCGCTGCTCTCAAGGAGGTCCGGTCTCGTTTGCCCGCTCCTAAGTGGGACCTGTTCCTTGTTTTAGCGTTCTTGCGGTCCGCGGAATTTGAGCCTTTGAGCGAGTCGAGTCTCTACAATCTCACTCGCAAGACTCTTTTTCTGGTTCTTTTGGCTACGGCCCGACGGGGTAGCGAGGTCCACGCTCTGTCGGGTCTGCCAGGTGACATTTTGTTCGAGTCGGACGGCTCAGTATCTCTTCGTTTCCGTCCCGACTTCCTGGCCAAGAATCAGGCTCCGGGGCAGGCCTCTCCGTTGGTTCGCGTCAAGGCCTTGACCAACGCGTTGGCTCCGGATGACCCTGATTCGGTCAACTGTCCAGTTAGGGCCTTACGTCTGTATTTGGCTCGGACTCAGCCGGTTCGTTCCTCCTCACAAAAGCTATTGTTTATCTCTCTTCTCACTTCAAGGGAGAAAGACGTTTCAAGAGTTACGTTGGCCCGGTGGGTGTCGTCCCTTATTCGGCAAGCCTACAGTTGGTGTCACACAAGTGGGGGGGGGGCTCAGCCTGCCTTTCCCCTGGTCTCGGCCAGAGCCCATGAGACTAGGGCGTGGTCTTCGTCTTTGGCCGTTCTTCGCTCGCAACGGCTTGACGAGGTGCTCTCGACGGCTTACTGGCGCTCAGAAGATATTTTCATTAATTACTATCTTCGAGACGTGGCTGCACTCAGACAGGATGGATCTCGCGGTCTACCTGCCCTTATAGCAGCCGGCCAGTTCCTGTCCAGAATGTGATGGTGAGTTTGATTTATTTCTTGCCCACCGCCATGTTGATGTTATCTGCTATATATGTGATTCGGAGTAAGAATATGTAATTTAATGGAAAATTTCTAAAGTAAATTTTCATTTCATTAATATACTTACCCGAATCACATATCGAAGTCCCTCCCGCCTGCCCCGCTGTTTGTTTCGGTTTTTCTCTGAGCCGGAATGAAGTAGCCACGTGCGTGGGATGGGAAGTAGCTAATGGGAGGTAACTCCCAGGGGGTAGCTCACTACCATATGCTAGTTCCAGCTTTTTTGGTGTGGGGTTGCTTCCCTTTAATTACTTTAAAGATGGGTAGCGCTTTCAGTACCTTAGCATACCAGACGGTGTCAACTGCTATATATGTGATTCGGGTAAGTATATTAATGAAATGAAAATTTACTTTAGAAATTTTCCATTTATATACACAAACTAATGTCTCATTTATTATTTGTAGAGCTAAATATGTCAGTTGGGATCATGTTAAGAATCGCAGTGTTTTTCGCAAAATCGTACTTGACAACCCCCAGTAAAAAAATTCAAAAAAAAAAGTTAATACGTCAACCTCTTTTTTTCTTTGCACAGATGTGTCCATATTGCTTAAAGGAACCTGTGCACAAAATGTGTAATGTTTCTTTCACGCGATTTGAACACACAAGTAACCCCTTAAGAATCGCAGTGTTTTTCGCAAAATCGTACTTGACAACCCCCGGTAAAAAATTTCTAACAAAAAAATTAATACGTCGACCCCCTTTTTTCTTTGCACAGATGTGTCCATATTGCTTAGAGGAACCTGTGCACAAAATGTGTAATGTTTCTTTCACGCGAATTTTTTTTAAATACGTTTTTACTACTAAAGGAGTGATAATTTTATGTGTACGCCCTCGAGAAACCTCGATCATTTTCTGAAAATGCACGTTGATAAGTACCGTTTTATGATAAAGTTATACCCTCCATTCATTTATATACACAAACTAATGTCTCATTTATTATTTGTAGAGCTAAATATGTCAGTTGGGATCATGTTAAAAATCGCAGTGTTTTTCGCAAAATCGTACTTAACAACCCCCAGTAAAAAAATTCTAAAAAAAAAGTTAATACGTCGACCCCCTTTTTTCTTTGCACAGATGTGTCCATATTGCTTAAAGGAACCTGTGCACAAAATGTGTAATGTTTCTTTCACGCGATTTGAACACACAAGTAACCCCTTAAGTTCATCCATGCAAACACACTCGCAAAACAGTTTATCACGTAGATACATTTCAAATAGGGAGCAAATGGTTAAATCGAAACCTACATATTTGTTCCCTAAAATTTGCTTCTCTGTCAATAAGCCTAATTACACACGTTCGAGAAAAACAACGTGGAATCGATTCTGAATCGAGTAAGCCAAATGGGTCCCAAACCCGTTTCGCCCGTTCTGCCGACCTGAAACGCAAAACAAAAGAATTGTGCGCTTCAACTAAATTAATTTCTATTCGACTTCATTACTTTCTTGCAACTTATGAACCTTCAAACTTATGAAGCTTTTAAATGGTCTGAAAGTAGTGTTACCGCGTACTTATCGATGCACTCATTCGTTTTATTTTTTCAGCGACGGTCACTTAGTTTAAGGTTGCAAAAGGGCTAAGTCTCGCTGGCAACAGTTTTACCCTGCACAGATCGCAACAGTGCCGCTAGTAGTCTACACTTTGTGTTTGATGGTAGTCTAGAATGGGATATACAGATTACAACACTCGTGGTTTTTTATATGGCTTGTATTTCAGTCAAGACCCAGCGGGAATATCAATCGAGAGCCACTCGCCAGAGGCTCGTGTCTCCCGATGATATTCATCCGCTGGGTCTTGACTGAAATACAAGCCATATAAAAAACCACTCGTGTTGTAACCTATACATATATATTTGTTATCTTATTTGCTTGATTGCAATAATCTTCACGTATTTTTCTTTTTCTTTCAGGTAGGCATTGTGGGAAGGACGGGTGCTGGCAAGTCGTCCTTGACCTTGTCTCTCTTCCGCTTGATAGAGCCATCCTCAGGAACGATAACCATTGACGGACTGGACACAACGTCTATAGGGTTACAGGACCTGCGTTCGAGACTGACGATACTCCCGCAGGTACATTTGCTGCGTTATCTCCTTTTTCTTGTTGTTGCTTTTTATATTTAGTCAAGTTTTGACTAAATATTTTAACGTAGAGGGGGGAATCGAGACGAGGGTCAAGGTGTATGTGTGTGTGTGTGTGTGTGTGTGTGTGTGTGTGTGTGTGTGTGTGTGTGTGTGTGTCTGTCTGTCTGTCTGTGTGTGTGTGTAGAGCGATTCAGACCAAACTACTGGACCGATCTTTATGAAATTTTATATGAGAGTTCCTGGGATTGATATCCCCGAACGTTTTTTTCATTTTTTTGATAAATGTCTTTTATGACGTCATATCCGGCTTTTCGTGAAAGTTGAGGCGGCACTGTCCCGCTCTCATTTTTCAACCAAATTGGTTGAAATTTTGGTCAAGTAATCTTCGACGAAGCCCGGACTTCGGTATTGCATTTCAGCTTGGTGGCTTAAAAATTAATTAATGACTTTGCTCATTAAAAATCTGAAAATTGTAAAAAAAAAAAAAAAATTATAAAACGATCCCAATTTACGTTTATCTTATTCTCCATCATTTTCTGATTCCAAAAACATATAAATATGTTATATTTGGATTAAAAACAAGCTCTGAAAATTAAATATATAAAAAATTATTATCAAAATTAAATTGTCGAAATCAATTTAAAAACACTTTCATCTTATTCCTTGTCGGTTTCTGATTCCAAAAACATATAGATATGATATGTTTGGATTAAAAACACGCTCAGAAAGTTAAAACAAAGAGAGGTACAGAAAAGCGTGCTATCCTTGCTACGAGTATACGGTCTTGCTGAAAAATGGCATTGTGTTCAGTTTCATTCTGTCAGTTCGACAGCTACTTGACTAAATGTTGTATTTTCGCCTTACGCGACTTGTTTTTATTGTCTTCTCTGTTTGTTGATCGATATGGTAAATCTAATTGCTGTGGAGAGTGGAGGAGGGGGGGCTAAGGTGTTAGTTTATCGCATAGTTTTTGCTTGATCTTTTTGTTAGTGTGAGCTAATTTGTTTGTCTGTTTTGGGTGTGTGTGTGTGTGTGGTAGGGGTGGGGGGGGGGGGGGGAGGGGGAGGGGGAGGTGAGGGTTACACATATCTGTGTTGTTTTTGTTGTTGTTGTTTTTTCAATCTCATTAAATTTTCTCCCTCCCTTTCGTTCTTTCCACAAATGTTGAATACTTATGTCACGGCAGACCAAGCACAATCAAAACAAGTCGCGTAAGGCGAAAATACAATATTTAGTCAAGTAGCTGTGGAACTCACAGAATGAAAGTGAACGCAATGTAATTTTTCAGCAAGACCGTATACTCGTAGCATCGTCAGTCCACCGCTCATGGCAAAGGCAGTGAAATTGACAAGAAGAGCGGGGTAGTAGTTGCGCTAAGAAGGATAGCACGCTTTTCTGTACCTCTCTTTGTATTAACTTTCTGAGCGTGTTTTTAATCCAAACATATCATATCTATATGTTTTTGGAATCAGGAACCGACAAGGAATAAGATGAAAGTGTTTTTAAATTGATTTGGACAATTTAATTTTGATAATAATTTTTATATATTTAATTTTCAGAGCTTGTTTTTAATCCGAATATAACATATTTATATGTTTTTGGAATCAGCAAATGATGGAAAATAAGATAAACGTAAATTTGGATCGTTTTATAAATTTTTATTTATTTTTTTACAATTTTCAGATTTTTAATGACCAAAGTCATTAATTAATTTTTAAGCCACCAAGCTGAAATGCAATACCGAACCCCGGGCTTCGTCGAAGAGTACTTGACCAAAATTTCAACCAATTTGGTTGAAAAATGAGGGCGTGACAGTGCCGCCTCAACTTTCACGAAAAGCCGGATATGACGTCATCAAAGACATTTATCAAAAAAATGAAAAAAACGTTCGGGGATTTCATACCCAGGAACTCTCATGTCAAATTTCATAAAGATCGGTCCAGTAGTTTAGTCTGAATCGCTCTACACACACACACACGCACACACGCACGCACACACACACGCACATACACCACGACCCTCGTTTTGATTCCCCCTCGATGTTAAAATATTTAGTCAAAACTTGACTAAATATAACAAGTCGCGTAAGGCGAAAATACAATATTTAGTCAAGTAGCTGTCGAACTCACAGAATGAAACTGAACGCAACGCAACGCAGCAAGACCGTATACTCGTAGCATCGTCACTCCACCGCCCGTGGCAAAGGCAGTGCACGTGGAATTGACAAGAAGAGCGGGGTATTCGTTGCGCTGAGAAGGATAGCACGCTTTTCTGTACCTCTCTTTGTTTTAACTTTCTGAGCGTGTTTTTAATCCAAACATATCTTATCTATATATTTTTGGAATCAGGAACCGACAAGGAATAAGATGAAAGTGTTTTTAAATTGATTTCGAAAAAAAAAATTTGATAATAATTTTTATATATTTAATTTTCAGAGCTTGTTTTTAATCCGAATATAACATATTTATATGTTTTTGGAATCAGCAAATGATGGAGAATAAGAAAAACGTAAATTTGGATCGTTTTATAAATTTTTATTTTTTTTTACAATTTTCAGATTTTTAATGACCAAAGTTATTAATTAATTTTTAAGCCACCAAGCTGAAATGCAATACCGAAGTCCGGGCTTCGTCGAAGAGTACTTGACCAAAATTTCAACCAATTTGGTTGAAAAATGAGGGCGTGACAGTGCCGCCTCAACTTTCAAGAAAAGCCGTATGTGACGTCATCAGACATTTATCAAAAAAATGAAAAAAACGTTCGGGGATTTCATACCCAGGAACTCTCATGTCAAATTTCATAAAGATCGGTCCAGTAGTTTAGTCTGAATCGCTCTACACACACACACACACACACACAGACACACATACGCACACACACACGCACATACACCACGACCCTCGTTTCGATTCCCCCTCGATGTTAAAATATTTAGTCAAAACTTGACTAAATATAAAAAGAAGCGTGTCTCTTCGTTCTTCTTCTTTGATTGGTATGAATGTTGGCCTTCATTTACTAGTACTCTTTTGGTGTGTTTTTTTTTGCTCCTTGTGATTGTTTACTCAGTAGCATTCTTATTTTTCAGGACCCTGTGCTGTTCTCTGGCACTCTGCGCATGAACCTTGACCCTTTTGGTCAGTTCTCAGACAGGGAATTATGGGATTCTCTGCACCTCGCGCATCTTCTCGCGTTCGTGCGAGAACTGTCCAACGGCTTAGAGTACGACTGTGGGGAAGGAGGAAGGAATCTCAGGTAATTACAGCACTGTTGATCTTTTGTATTTTGTAATGCCAGGTAGGTTTCAGCGGCACAGGAGCTTGTATCAAAGCGCATTTTAATACATGTATTATGAATATTTTGTCTTGATATCAAGGTTAGTGTTCGGTGTGTCTTCAGTATGTTTCTGCCAAATCAAATTAAAATGTGTAGATCTTTTGTGTCAATATTTGGGTAGATTTAATAAATTAAAAAAAAAGTGTGCACAAATGCCAAAGTGAACCATTTTCACTTTCGATGGATCAAACAACGTGTGTTTGTTCCCGTTGCATCAAGGGTATCCAAAGGTCAAAGTGAACCACTTTCATTCTCAATAGTCAAGTTAAACATTCTCTCTCTCTCTCTCTCTCTCTCTCTCTCTCTCTCTCTCTCTCTCTCTGAATTTCCTTTACATCTCTGTGTGTGTTTCGCTTATACCATGGTCTATGCTTATACGCAGTGTTGGCCAAAGACAACTTGTGTGCCTGGCTCGCGGACTGTTGCGCAAAACACGCATCCTCGTGCTGGATGAACCTACCGCTGCTGTGGATCTGGAGACAGACATCATGATACAGGGAACCATTCGTCGGGATTTCGCCGACTCCACAACCATTACCATTGCCCATAGGCTCAACACCATCATGGACTATGACAGGTGTGTGTGTGTGTGTGTGTGTGTGTGTGTGTGTGTGCCTGTCTGTGTGTGTGTGTGTCAGTGTGTGTGTGTGTATTTCGGTGTGAGTGTGTGTGAGTATTTTGGTGTGTGTGTGTGTGTGTGTGTGTGTGTGTGTGCCTGTCTCTGTGTGTGTGTGTGTATTTCGGTGTGCGTGTGTGTGTGTATGAGTGAGTATTTCGGTGTGCGTGTGTGTGTGTGTCCGTGTGCGTGCGTGTGTGGGCCGTGTGTGTTTTTACATTTAGTCAAGTTTTAACCAATTTTTTTTAACATAGAGGGGGAATCGAGACGAGGGTCGTGGTGTATGTGTGTGTGTGTGTGTGTGTGTGTGTGTGTGTGTGTGTGTGTCTGTCTGTCTGTGCGTGTGTGTGTGTAGAGCGATTCAGAGTAAACTACGATCTTTATGAAATTTTACATGAGAGTTCCTGGGTATGATATCCTCAGACGTTTTTTTCATTTTTTCGATAAATGTTTTTGATGACGTAATATCCGGCTTTTTGTAAAAGTTGAGGCGGCACTGTCACACCCTCATTTTTCAATCAAATTGATTGAATTTTTGGCAAAGCAATCTTCGACGAAGGCCGGACTTCGGTATTGCATTTCAGCTTGGTGGCTTAAAAATTAATTAATGACTTTGGTCATTAAAAATCTGAAAATTGTAATTAAAATTATTTTTTTTATAAAACGATCCAAAATTACGTTCACCTTATTCTTCATCATTTTCTGATTCCAAAAACATATAAATATGTTATATAATATATGGATTAAAAACAAGCTCTGAAAATTAAAAATATAAAATTTATGATTAAAATCAAATTTCCGATATCGATTTAAAAAGAATTCTATCTTATTCCTTGTCGGTTCAGTCCTGATTCCAAAAACATATAGATATGATATGTTTTGATTAAAAACACGCTCAGAAAGTTAAAACGAAGAGAGGTACAGAAAAGCGTGCTATGCAGCACAGCGAGACCACTACCGCGCTAAACAGGCTCGTCAGTTTCACTGCGTTTTGCACGAGCGGCGGACTACGGTCATTGTGAAAAAATGCAGTGCGTTCAGTTTCATTCTGTGCGTTCCACAGTAATTTCGCCTTACGCGACTTGTTACATTTAGTCAAGTTTTGACGAAATGTTTTAACGTAGAGGGGGGAATCGAGACGAGGGTGTGGTGTATGTGTGTGTGTGTGTGTGTGTGTAGAGCGATTTAGAGAAAACTACTTGACCGATCTTCATGAAATTATACATGGGAGTTTCTGGGTATGATATCCCCGGACGGTTTTTTTCATTTTTTGGCTCACGTAAGTGTAGCCTATGCGATCGTAACTTTGTCTGTCTGTGCGTGCGTGCGTGCGTGCGTCTGTGCGTGTGTATGTCTGTGGTAGAAACTCTAACATTTGAAGACGTCACCTTACATTGACGTCACATTATGACGTCACGCGAAGGAAGTACTGAAAGTCTCGGTCATTATTATTTTGAGCGCGCCGAGACTGGTTGGCAGTCGTGTCCTTGTAAGTAGGCTACATACAGACAGGCAGATCTAGATCTAGTGTCTCGCTTTCTTGCACAGTTTCACCTATGCTCTTTCTGTGTGTGTGTGTGTGTGTGTGTGTGTGTGTGTGTGTGTGTGTGTGTGTGTGTGTGTGTGTGTGTGTGTGTGTGTGTGTGTGTGTGTGTGTGTGTGTGACGGAGTGATTGAGTTTGTGTTACTGTTTGTCGATTTCTTACGTGAGTCTTGATGGCTTCGCCTCTTGTTGGATAAATGTTTTTGATGACGTCATATCCAGCTTTTCGTGAAAGTTGAGGCGGCACTGTCACGCTCTCATTTTTAAACCAAATTGGTTGAAATTTTGGTCAAGTAATCTTCGACGACGCCCGGACTTTGGTATTGCATTTCAGCTTGGAGGCTTACAAATTAATTAATGAGTTTGCTCATTAAAGTTGTCATTAAAATCGATTTTTCACAAACTGATTTAAAATTGATTGCATCGTATTCTTCATGACATTCTGAATCTAAAAATATATACATATGTCATGTTTACTCTTAAAATGTGATCACAATTAACGAAAATAGATTAATTAGTCTTACGATTAAAATTTAAGAAATCGATCCAAAAATTATTTCATCTTATTCTTTATCGTTTCCTGATTCCAAAAACATATAGATATGATAGGTTGTATTCAAAACAAGCTCAGAAAGTTAACACGAATACAGAAAAGCGCGCCGGCTTTCCTGCTTAGCACAATACGCTACCGCGCTATTCTGGCGTGTGCATATCACTGCGTTTTGCACGTGGGAGGTGAGCGATTTCCTTCTCGCGGGGCCGATTGATGAAGCTGTACTGTACTGTCCAAAAATCTGAGAAAATCAGGTCTTAACAAGTCGCGTAAGGCGAAAATACAATATTTAGTCAAGTAGCTGTCGAACTCACATAATGAAACTGAACGCAATGCCATTTTTCATTAAGACCGTATACTCGTAGCATCGTCAGTCCACCGCTCATGGCAAAGGCAGTGAAATTGACAAGAAGAGCGGGGTAGTAGTTGCGCTAAGAAGGATTGCACGCTTTTCTGTACCTCTCTTTGTTTTAACTTTCTGAGCGTGTTTTTAATCCAAACATATCATATCTATATATGTTTTTGGAATCAGGAACCGACAAGGAATAAGATGGAAGTGTTTTTAAATTGATTTGGACAATTTAATTTTGATAATAATTTTTATATATCTAATTTTCAGAGCTTGTTTTTAATCCGAATATAACATATTTATATGTTTTTGGAATCATCAAATGATGGAGAATAAGATAAACGTAAATTTGGATCGTTTTATAAATTTTTATTTTTTTTTTACAATTTTCCGATTTTTAATGACCAAAGTCATTAATTAATTTTCAAGCCACCAAGCTGAAATGCAATACCGAAGTCCGGGCTTCGTCGAAGATTACTTGACCAAAATATCAACCAATTTGGTTGAAAAATGAGGGCGTGACAGTGCCGCCTCAACTTTCACGAAAAGCCGGATATGACGTCATCAAAGACATTTATCAAAAAAATGAAAAAAACGTTCGGGGATTTCATACCCAGGAACTCTCATGTCAAATTTCATAAAGATCGGTCCAGTAGTTTAGTCTGAATCGCTCTACACACACACACAGACACACACACACACGCACACACGCACACACGCACATACACCACGACCCTCGTTTCGATTCCCCCTCGATGTTAAAATATTTAGTCAAAACTTGACTAAATATAAAAAGGAGGGAGTCTTAAAATGGGGGTACATTTACAGAGGTTATGAAGAGAAAGTCTGAGAAAACAGTCTTAAAAGGAGGGAGTCTTAATTCGAGCGGTCTTAAAAGGGGTTGTTGACTGTAAAGGCCAAAAAGGGCCCCAAAGGGTTTAAAATCGTGATCGTGATTGGCGTTTTTTGACCTTTCTAGACCGTGATTGCCGAAATTTCCATTTCTGTGATCGTGATGGGACTTTGCCCGTGATCCGTGATGACAAAAAAAATCAAGTCTCGTGATCGTGATCGTGATTTGTTTTCGTGATCGTGATAGGCATTATTGCAAAGCATTTTATTTTCAACCTACATTTTTCACAGCTGTGTCACTCTATGATCCTCTATTCGTCAAGGTGTTTGTGATCGTGAAAACAAAAAATCAAGGTAACTGTGATCGTGAAAGCTAAAATGTCCCTTCCCGTGATCGTGATGATACACCCCCCCCCCCCCCCCCCCCCCTTTGGGGCCCTCTTAATTTGGGCGGTCTTAAAAGGGGTTGTTCACTCGTCTATACTATTGGAAAAGTCTGACATGTCTGTTGTTTTGTGCAGGGTGTTGGTCTTGGACGACGGGCGAGTGAGGGAGTTCGACAAACCCAACACACTGCTTCAGGACAAGGACAGCCTGTTCTATTCCCTCGCCGCGGATGCTGGTCTCGTCTCCTAGTGCTTACAAGTCGTCGCAGTGTGACCTCATTGGTCCTTCTATTGTGACGTCAGTGCATTACGGCACCCACTTAAAGTGACACTACTGCACTATGACATGTCTGAGACAATCTGTTATGACGTCAATTTATTATGGCACTCACTTCAAGTGACATTACTGCACTATAACATATAGTGGTGACGTCACTGCATCATGACATTATTTGAGTGACATGATGTCACTATATCTCCTGACATGGTCTGAGTGACGTCACTGCGGCTGATTCCCGCGAACACTTTTCAGGCTGGAGCCGTGCATCTTTTCGTGGAACAAGACAATAATTTCTGCAGCGTTATACGTCGTTTAACATACCAGATTTGTTATGCTCATTCAAGTCCAGCACTGCCGCACACTGGCAGCTAGCGCCTGGTAGGTTTGGTGGTTGAACCGCTGTCAGAGCATCGGGTTCGAGTAGTCTTCGACGGCCTCGACTCAGTGCTTCAAAGAAAAAGTACCAGTCTATGTTTCTGTTAAAGTAAGGTAAAAATTCAAGAAAAAATGTCCAGTTGAACTTGATCTAGACCACAACTTGAATTTGTTGACGACAAGTTTTTCAGCAGTTCATCAGTAAAATACACGTAGATACAAACACTCAAAGGCCCATCAAAGGTTGGATAAATCAAGATTTTTCTGCAGAGCGATTTCCTTACCCCCCCCCCCCCCCCCCCCTCTTTTACGACGAAAAAAAGAGTGTATGTGCGGCATGCTTGTGTTTGTGAGTGTGCGCTTCAGTGTGTGTCAGTATGCGTGTCCGCACGCACGCATGTGTGTCTGTGGCTCTTACACACTGTCTATGCACATCTGTCTTTATGTATGCAGAACGTTTCGAGATGATCAGATCCTCCTTTGAGGCTGGAGACAGAATGTGCTGTTTGATGTTTTGAGATGCTATGCTACTGCCTTTGTTTCTTTATATTAAGCATTTACACTTGACCTCTTCGTGTTAGTACAATACAATACAATACAATACAATACAATACAATACAATAATACTTTATTATCTCAAAAGAGAAATTACATTGTGGCTGGTACATGTTACATCAGTGTATATTCCTGCTATTTGCTCCTACGTATGTCGACACAATGCATTAGAATGTGAAAGTGGTCGCACAAGGCCTTGTGAAGTGAAATGTGTCAGGTCTTATGTAGTCACAACAAAAGCAATAGATGATTTTAGATGGGGGGGTCGACTAGTGCCAGGAACCTTCCGTTGCTACCGGCTTCCGCCAGGCTTTGAATTTTCAGCTTTGCTGTCGAATCCATGAATGATGATGATCTCGAAGCTTCAAATGGAAGCATATTAATGTATATAATGCACATTTAACAAGGACATATCTCATGGGATATGTTGGTATAATTCTATATTTTTATGTAACAGAAAAAAAGCAAAGAAAGTTAAAAAAAATATATATATATATCTATTTATAGACATGTATTTCTGTTTTTAACTCTATATAATTAAATGAATAGATAGTATATAAAACATATATAAAGTTTTAAAAAATGCCAAAAGAAAACTTGAGAAAAAAATATCATTCTGCTACACACACACACAAACACAATATACCTTTGTACGTATTAATACAAATATTCACGTGTACAAGTGACATTCCAATATTTACAACGAAATCCGTTTCAGTCCTAATTGGAGTTACACCGTTGACGTTGCTCTCAAGACAAACCCACTTTCACTGTTCATTACAGTATGTATTACAGTGTTCTACCACGCTCATGCATAGTAGTCTATCTCTTTCTTGTTATTATTCCATCTGTTCATGTTGTGGTTTTCTTCGACGATTGGTATTGTACCGTAATTCCATAGAGACTTTATTGTTTGTTATAATTGAAGTTGATATTGACCAGTTAGTTATCTCACTACGCACATTAATGTTTGTCTCCCATAATATCTACCAGTAGAATGCTGTATTCGCTGTCAGCCATTATCGCCACTCAAAAGGAATGAATCATTTTGATTACCTGGCAAGATTTTCTTACACTGCCATTTTGAAAGTATTCAAACTGCGCAAATATACTACGTATATTTACTTGCTTGCACGCCTCTTCGAAGTATTGTGTTACATGTCTGTTATAACTCTGTCAGGTTTGAATGAGTTGTGAAAGAGTGAATACTCTTACTTGCATTGAGGCAAACTTTCCCATGTGACATTATTGGCCAGTCACTATAGCAAGGGGTACGTCAAACACGTGGACAAGGAGCACACGTGGACAGCTTGCCTCAGTAAAAGCAAGAGCCTTAAAGGCTGCCATATTCGTAGCGTTCATTAATTAATTCATATTGTTTACATGCCAGTGCCAATAATGTTATAAAACTGTACCTAAGGGGATATAATAACGATTGGCTGTAGCTTTCGAACACAGAAAAACATATTTCAGTATTGCAAAGTGGTGTTGATAGTGTCGAATGTAAACAGAACAGTCTCAAACGCCATCTTTGGTTTACGAAACGTCACAAAGTGACGTCAACGGTCTAAAAATAGCCCAAGTCCTGGAGAACTGTTGCTAAACAATGCAATAAAGAATTAATTATTTCTCGTAATTGGTAAGGACTTCAAACCTAAAACTTTGCAGGAAGCTTAATTTATACATCCCCGCAACGATGGGAAAAGCCCTGGAAGTAATTAAACTAATTAAATAGGACTATGTCAGCCTTTAATCGCCGTTCTTTTCGACAACTCATACAAACCCGACACTGAGAATTATTTCCGGAGTTCGTTTATTACGCAATGGTCACTGTGACGCTATATACACATGCTAAAAATGCAAATTATACTTATATTTACATCAATACACACTTCCTCATATTTTCGTATTCTCGATCACGGCTCGTTAAAGATATTTACACTTACGGATAGATCTGTACTGTTATTCGTCCAACCGATTTCTTTACAAGCAGTCTTTGGTTTGCTTTGGAGAAACGGGACTCGAGTTAAATGGACACTTTGCGCATTCTCTACATATCCTGAAAAAGAGTGGGGTACTGTGATTCTCGATCAACACCAGCTTCAGCTGTTGAAAACTGATCGTTTGCTTGAGAAAGGATCTGAATTGCTTTAGTTTGTTCGTACTTTGTACTGCCACGTACACCGGCTTTTGACGATTTATATTGTACCGTTATTCTGGCCATAGACTCTATTTTTGTGTTATGATTGTTTATATTAAACAGTTATAGTTATCTCACCACTCAAGGTGGGTTAGTTATCTCACCACTCAAGGCAGGTTAGTTATCTCACCACTCAAGGCGGGTTAGTTATATCACCACTCAAGGCTGGTTAGTTATCTCACCACTCAAGGCGGGTTAGTTATCTCACCATTCAAGGCGGGTTAGTTATCTCACCACTCAAGGGTTAGTTATCTCATCACTCAAGGGTTAGTTATCTCACCACTCAAGGGTTAGTTACGACGTTAAACACCAAATAAAGAAAGAAAGGGTTAGTTATCTCACCACTCAAGGCGGGTTAGTTATCTCACCACTCAAGGGTTAGTTATCTCACCACTCAAGGGTTAGTTATCTCATCACTCAAGGGTTAGTTATCTCACCACTCAAGGGTTAGTTATCTCATCACTCAAGGGTTAGTTATCTCATCACTCAAGGGTTATAGTTATCTCACCACTCAAGTGTTAGTTATCTCACCACTCAAGGGTTAGTTATCTCACCACTCAAGGGTTAGTTATCTCACCACTACCCCCTCCCAAACACACACTTTTAAGGCTTCCCCCAATTTAAGACGCCATCCCTTTTCAGAAATTTTGGACACGCTTTCCAGAAAGTGAAGTACCTACATTTCATTACTCCTTTTCCTTCAACACCTATATTTTTTTTTAGTTTGTGGGGGACTTAAAAGAGAGGCAGCACCGCCTACGAAATTAATTCTTTAACAAAAAAAACTGTGCACCGAGCACCAAGACTGTTTACTTTTGGTACGTGACGAAGTGATGAAGTGACGAAGTGACGAAGTGATGAAGTGATGAAGTGACGAAGTGATGAAGTGAACGGATGTTTTTATTTCTGGCCCGATCTCAGATGGAGAGCAAATTTTAGGAATGTGTCTCTACTTGCGGAAATGTATCCTGCCGGGATAGCACAGACAAGAAAGGAACGCTTTTTACTGCCAATGGGTATTCTGTCAAGACAGTTTCACTCTTTCTGTCTTGGTTATGACACAGTTGTTGTTGTTGTGTGTTTTTATTTAGATATATTTTCTTTGTTGACCAAATATATTTTGTTTACAAGTTCATATGGCATTAATGTGTGTGTGTGTGTGTGTGTGTGTGTGTAGTTTGCTTATGCTACTCCTTTCCCAATGAAAAATCTCTCTTTCTTGCACACACACAAATACTCACACAATTAAATAGAATAATTCAATCATAAACAAACCATTACATATATATATATATATAATCATTTAATCACAAACATTTACAATACAATTGCATCAGTAGCAAAAGTGCAGCAAAAATTCAGCCTAAACTAAGACAGCTCAGTAAATTCAAGTTCACCAACTTCTTTTTTTTAACCCAGATCTGGGAACTCCTATTTAGCACTTGGAGTATTCTCAAACAAACTTGGTGTATTTTCAGAAAAATGACCGTACTCCACACAGCATTTGAACATCCATGATTCAAACATGGTACATATGTGTCAGTCGCACCACTAATTAAGTTGACCAATATATATATTTTTTAAATGCTTTATCAATGTTTACTGACAAAAACTGTGATCATGTGTACATAATAATAATAATAATGCAAACTTTTATAGCGCTATTCTAGAAAAATGTCTACTCTTAGCGCTTTACAATACATACATCGACCAAGCATACTATACACGCACAGGCAAAGGAACCGACCAAACATAACCAACAAACTATACATGCACAGGCAAAGAAAACGACCAAACATACAATACACGCACAGGCAAAGATAACGACCAAACATAAACAACCATACTATGACCAAACATAACCAACATACTATACGCGCGCAGGCAAAGAGAACAATCAGCACATGTAATAATTACTGACAACTAATAATGCAGGCATACAATGACAATCCAATACACAGCCTAGGCACAAGAACCACAATAGGCTTCTGTATAAAAACGTGTCAACAATACTATTTACACACACACAAACATCATGTAACATGTACAAAATACGGCAAAATCGTATGGGTTCCCAGGTCTGAGTACCTCTGCTGTCATTTGGTTAGTGTGACAAGGTCAGCAGAAAGTTGGATAACTGTCAATTTGTGTGCAACAGCACAGATTTTTTTATGTACATACATGTACATGCAGTGGAAACCCCCTTTTAAGACCCTGTGATTTAAGACCACCTGTTAAAAGGCCTTGCTTTTCATAGTTTCTGTTGATAAACCTCTGTAATTAACTCCATGCCAAGACTCCTTTTAAAGACCAGATTTTCGATGAAGTTTTGAGTTCTTAAAAATGGGTTTCCACTGCATACAGCAAACCAAAGTTGTACAAGACAAATTATACTGTATTCCCAATAATCAAGCTGTACATTATGTACATTATTCCTTTGAACAAAACAAACTGCAGGGGTCAGCTGGGGAGACCAAAGTCCATTCATAGACACGGATCCATATAACCAGGGACCTACACATTCCATTCATACAGGATCTTCCGACACAGACCTACAAATTCCATTCATACAGCATCTTCAAATACAGGCCTACAAATTCCATTCATACAGCATCTTCAAATACAGGCCTACAAATTCCATTCATACAGCATCTTCAAATACAGGCATACAAATTCCATTCATACAGCATCTTCAAATACAGACCTACACATTCCATTCATACATGATCTTAACAGACACTGACCTACCAATTCCAATCATACAAGATCTTTACAGACACAGACCTACAAATTCCATGTATACATGATCTTCACACACAGGCCTACAAAACCTATTCATACATGATCTTCACACACAGGCCTACAAAACCTATTCATACAGGATCTTAACAGACACAGACCTACAAATTCCATTCATACAGGATCTTTACAGACACACTCACACAGACCTTCAAATTCCATTCATACAGGATCTTCAGGCAGACCTTCAAATTCCATTCATACAGGATCTTTACAGACACACTCACACAGACCTTCAAATTCCATTCATACAGGATCTTTACAGACACACTCACACAGACCTACAAATTCCATTCATACAGGATCTTTACAGACACACTCACACAGACCTTCAAATTCCATTCATACAGGATCTTTACAGACACACTCACACAGACCTTCAAATTCCATTCATACAGGATCTTCAGGCAGACCTTCAAATTCCATTCATACAGGATCTTTACAGACACACTCACACAGACCTTCAAATTCCATTCATACAGGATCTTTACAGACACACTCACACAGACCTACAAATTCCATTCATACAGGATCTTTACAGACACACTCACACAGACCTTCAAATTCCATTCATACAGGATCTTTACAGACACACTCACACAGACCTTCAAATTCCATTCATACAGGATCTTCATGCAGACCTTCAAATTCCATTCATACAGGATCTTTACAGACACACTCACACAGACCTACAAATTCCATTCATACAGGATCTTCAGACAGACCTTCAAATTCCATTCATACAGGATCTTCAGAGACAGACCTTCAAATTCCATTCATGCAGAATCTTCACAAAGACAGACCTACAAATTCCATTCATGCAGGATCTTCACAAAGACAGACCTACAAATTCTATTCATACAGGATCTGTACACACAGACCTACAAATTCCATTCATACAGGATCTTCAGAGACAGACCTTCAAATTCCATTCATGCAGGATCTTCACAAAGACAGACCTACAAATTCTATTCATACAGGATCTTTACACACAGACCTACAAATTCCATTCATACAGGATCTTCAGAGACAGACCTTCAAATTCCATTCATGCAGGATCTTCACAAAGACAGACCTACAAATTCTATTCATACAGGATCTTTACACACAGACCTACAAATTCCATTCATACAGGATCTTCAGAGACAGACCTTCAAATTCCATTCATACAGGATCTTCACAAACACAGACCTACAAATTCCATTCATACAGGATCTTCAGAGACAGACCTTCAAATTCCATTCATGCAGGATCTTCACAAAGACAGACCTTCAAATTCCATTCATACAGGATCTTCACAAACACAGACCTACAAATTCCATTCATACAGGATCTTCAGACAGACCTTCAAATTCCATTCATGCAGGATCTTCACAAAGACAGACCTTCAAATTCCATTCATACAGAATCTTCACAAAGACAGACCTACAAATTCCATTCATACACGATCTTTAGAGACAGACCTACAAATTCCACTCATACAGGATCTTCAGAGACAGACCTTCAAATTCCATCCATACAGCATCTTCACAGACAGACCTTCAAATTCCATTCATGCAGGATCTTCACAAAGACAGACCTACAAATTCCATTCATACAGGATCTTCAGACAGACCTTCAAATTTCATTCATGCAGTATCTTCACAAAGACAGACCTTCAAATTCCATTCATACAGGATCTTCAGAGACAGACCCTCAAATTCCATTCATACAGGATCTTCAGAGACAGACCTTCAAATTCCATTCATACAGGATCTTCAGAGACAGACCTTCAAATTCCATTCATACAGGATCTTCACAGACAGACCTTCAATTTCCATCCATACAGCATCTTCACAGACAAATACCTAAACATTTGATAGACGATGTTAGGAAATAGCTCCGTCAGGTTTATATGGGTTATGAAAGACGAAATACCCTTGCTTTTAGTGGGACAAACAAACCATGCATGCATCTTGGTCAACGTGTTCCAGACCCACTCCTCGCTACCGACGCTGTGGATTGTTTGTTCTAATAAAAGCAAGGGTATCAACTCTTTCACGCCCCATACAAACCTTTCTTCTTTCTTTATTTGGTGTTTAACGTCCTTTTCAACCACGAAGGTTATATCGCGACGGGGAAAGGGGGGAGAGGGGATAGAGCCACTTGTTAATTCATCGGGTAAAGTCTTCCCCCAAACCCGCGGGGGGTATCAAATCTTTCACACCCCATACAAACCTGACAGAGTAATTTACAGAACTAGTCTATTCAAAAAGGATCTTTACAGACACATACAGGCTACAAGTTCCATAATCTTTAAATATATCTACTAATGTAGAGCCTACAAAAACAAAAAAATAGATCTTGCACATAAAGCTGGTTTCTGTGTGTCTGTGTCTATGTCAGCAGTGTCAGTGTGTGTGTGTGTGTGTGTGTGTGTGCATATTGTGATGAAAGGCTCCAAAACTGCTGCACCTATTTTGATGGAAAAAACGAAGTTATCATAGGTTTTTTTCTTCTCCAAAACAAACGAGAAAAGAATCGTTAAAGATGAAAAGAATATCCCTCCCTCTGTACAATGGGTAAGTCTGGCAGCGGAACAAAATTCAGATGTGGATGGAGCAGTGGATACTGGGACGGGGCGGTGTGAGAGCACACTGGGACAAGGAACAGGTGTTAGGACAGCAACAACAACAACAAAAAAGAAAAAGAAGATGAAATGAATTGTTCGTCAACAAAGTACATCGTGTCCTTTTCTGCAATCACCTAATCAGGCTAATGCGTTCCTGGCACTGGTTTGAGTGCTTGTAGTAGTGCGTGGAGCCTAGGAACTTCTTCCCACACATACAGATGAACCTCTCATGGCGATGCATGGTGCGCTTGTGGTAGCTGAGACTCTGCTTGGAGGCGTACGCTTTCCCGCACTCCTCACACATTCTCCCCTTGTCTCCCCAGAGGGCTGGCGGCAACAGCAAAAGCCCTTCGCGACATTTCTCCACATGCTGTCTCAGTCTGTGCGCCCTGGTGAACTCCATCGTGCAGTGCTGACACTTGAACTCTGTCCGCAGATTGGGGTGGAGGTTATGCTCCGATGCTTCGTGCCGCCGACAACTGCTCCCGTGGGAATACACCAGCGGGCAGAGCTTGCATCTGAACGGGGTGATCATGTCTGATGCTTCTTTCAGTCCACACGAGACGTCCAGGTGGTTTCTCACTTGCATTCTGGACGTCATACACTTCAGGCACTTTTTGCACTGGTAGGAGAGCTTGTCGTGACATTCTGCGAGATGTTCAATGTATGTGTCTCTGTCTGCCATGACTGCGTCACAGATGTAGCACGTCTTCCCTGACCAAAATGCCTGGAATCTACTGGGACCAGGCACGTGGTTCCCTCTGCTGTTTTGCTTGCTGTTGTGTAGATCTTTATGTTTCGGTCTGCTTTCATCTCCAATGTTCTTGTTGCTCTTCGAGGGCATCTGTGTGCTATCACTGAGTGAAGAATCATCACTTTCAATGAACTCTTTAGATTTGAACAGAGCCTTGTTGGGCATTCTGCTTTTCTTAGCGCTTACACCTCGTGAGTATTGATCCAAGCCTGTGTCAGGGCCTTTCCCTGGTTTGGTTTTCTCTTTGCGCAGGGTTCCATTTGTGGGTTTATCTTTTGTTTTTTTGGATACAGATTTAGTCTTTTGTGCCACAACGTCAGTGCCTTCAGCTTCATCTTCGTCTGACTCACTTAGGTTGTGATGTGTTTGTCTGGGATTTGAAAGAGCATTCGGCTTATGCAAAGGAGAAGAGTATTCACTGATTGTTTCGTTTACTGAATCGGAATCCTCTTGGACCGTCCCACTTTTATTCTCCCGCCCACCCCTTGGAATAAGATTTAGATCTGTTCCCAAGCTTATGGAACTGCCATGAGTTTCATTTCCCGATTCTGCATTGGCATCTATGTCAAGGTGTGAAGATGAACTGTCACTGTCAGTGTCAGAACTGTGCGATGTTGCCCTCTTTCCTCCATCTACTGCAGTTTTCTCCCTTTTCTTCACGACGCTGTCTGCGTTTGAAGTAAAGCACCCATCTTTGTCTGTCTCACCTTCAAACAGAGATTCATCCCTTCCACCTTCAGCCTTCCTCTTTCTCCCCTTATCTGGGGTTTTGCGCTTAGGAGACGAACTTTTTGAGTTACTGTTCTGGGTAGGAGACGAACTTTTTGAGTTACTGTTCTGGGTAGGAGACGAACTTTTTGAGTTACTGTTCTGGGTATTCTCCATATCTGGGGCTGGGGGTTGTAAACCAGCATTTGAAGAATGTAAGCCATCTTCAACACTCTCCTCTCCTGCTTCCCAGAGCCAAAGTCTCTTTCCCACCTTCTTCTTGTTACTCTGCTTTCCGCCTTCATTTCTTGCTGCCTTTGACGCAGCGGTCTCTACACTCTTCCCTTTTGACGGGCTCTTGTTCTTCTCAGGACTTTTGCTGCTGCTTCCAGTTTGAACTTTCAGAAGTTTGCTGCCTTGAGAAGGGGGATTCTGAAAATAGGATGCATCAGAATTCAAGTAGCTGATTTCGAACACTCCTCCGTCCTTTAGCTCATTAGGACTGCAAGTGCAAGTGAAAGCTGTCTCCTGCGGTTGCTTCTTGACAATAACGTCCATCGCTCTGTGAGACTGAGAAGACTGCTGCACACCTGAAGCTGATGCTGTCTTAGATGGTGAAGATGCTTCTGATCTTGGTGTTTGAGAGTCGAAGTCAGTGTCTCCATCAAAATAAGGTTCTTCTTTTATCTTCTTCGTCCGTTTCTTCTTTTTCGGGCTGCCAGGGTGCTGAGTCTCTGACTGACTGTCAGCAGGAGTTTCAGGGACAGATTCTCCTTCAACTGAATTCTGTTCTGTGGAAGTATCCACCTCTAAGTCTTCTAAAAGCTTTCTTTTCTTTTTCTTCTTCTTCTTCTTTGAGCTGCCAGGGTGCTGAGTTTCTGACTGACTGTCAGCAGGAGTTTCAGGGAAAGATTCTCCTTCAACTGAATTCTGTTCTGTGGAAGTGTCCACCTCTAAGTCTTCTAAAAGCTTTCTTTTCTTTTTCTTCTTCTTTTTCTTCTTCTTCTTTGAGCTGCCAGGTTGCTGAGTTTCTGACTGACTGTCGATAGTAGTGTCAGGGATAGATTCTCTTTCAACTGAATTCTGTTCTGAAAGCTTTCTCTTCTTTTTCGATTTCTTTGGCCTACAAGTGTCCTGCTCTTGTGACTGAGTATCTAAAGAACTTGGATCATAGCTTGAAGTAATCATCTTTGAAAATTGACGCAAACCATCATCTTCATCAATCTGTGACTGTGAGGACTCCACAAAATCTCCATTCACATCTTCAGTTTCGAGACTTTCATCACCCTGGGCAGAACTGTTGCCCTTTTTTGTCTTCCCAATGTCTGAAATAAGCAACTCCTTGGTACGATCTGTCTTTGTTTTTGGAGACAGATCTTTTGCTCCAAGCTCACTGGCACCATCTTCCTCTTTGTGCTTCTTTTTGCTTTTCTTCTTTTTCATTTTGAGACTCGAGAAAAACTCCGTCAAGCGATACTCCTGAGTTAGAGAGTCGGTTGACAAGCCCAGATGTTTTCTGTTCTCGGAACTGAGATGATCAGGCTCCTTGTTTTTCTCTCCTTGTTTCTTCTTCCTTTTCTTGGCTGTGATATCTTCCATGACGCAGAACTTGGATGCAGCAAACAATCAGAACCCAGGGTCTGAAAAACAAAGCACCACAAATATACAAGGTAAAATCAGAAAAACTGCAAAATGACCTCCCAACTAGCATGAACAATTACATGATAACAAGTCAACAGGATACCTGAGATCCCGGCAGTAGCTGAAGTTGTGTTATTTTTACATTTAGTCAATTTTGACTAAATGTTTAACATCAGGGGTGGGACTCTCTTGTGATGAAAAAAGAGGAAATCCCTTTTTTCTACTAGGGGGGTTCGGGGTGTGTGTGTGTGTGGACAGCAGTTTCCGGAAAACTACCGGGCAGATCTTCGTGAAACTTAGCATCTAAGTTCTCTCAAATGATTTCCCAGTAAAAAAAAATATATAAAAAAAATCATTTTTTCGATAAATGTTTTTGATTTCATTTTTATATCCGGCTTTTTGCAGAACTTTAGGCCGCATTGTGGTGACATCATTTTTCATTCAAATCGATTGAAATTTTGGTCATGCAATCTTCGACACCCGGCAAGCGTACACCCGGCAAAGCCGGGTCCCAGGCGCAGCCTGGTATTCGGCTCTACTTCTTCCCGGCGAAGCCGGTACCCGGCGATCTACAACTGATCTAGTGCTAAATATGGCTGCCTCGCGCTACCCCTGCCCTTGGCCTTGGCATCCCAAAACTGTCTGCGATGAAAAGAAAACATACATATATATATATACAAAGAAAAATCAGGAGTATCCACCTACCGTTGTCCTCTATTGTCTTGCTTGCAGGCTATTTCATCAACAGCCGAAGTGTTACGTCGTGTGGAAAGTGTTACGTCAATGGAAACTTTTCGCGGTATGGTCCTTTTGCCATGTTGGTTGTCCAGAGTTATAGTTCTTGAGGCGACTTATTATCCAAAACTAAATAAAACCAAAATACTATATCGTAACACTACTACCTAAAGTCGTTTAGATACAATGTACTATGAGAATATATATATACAAATAAACTAAGCGAGATATCATTAAGACTGATGTAACAGATATCGTTTTACTTTTGAAGAGACTCATTCTTACTCGTAGTCGTGATCAGATTTGTTCTGGTAGAAAGGTTGTGAAAGGACATCTTCAATTTACAAGGGACATAACTGTGACTTCCGGTGATTGCAGACAGCATGCAAAGGTCACTACATTTTGTCGTTTTCGAGTTTTTCAAGACAGATTTGATATTATCTAAGAGTTTAGACATATTGTGTATGTATATTGTTGCTACAGCTTCACAATTTCAGAGCCCTCTGGATGAGCATGTAAAAATGAAACCGCATTTTGGCCTTGTGTTGTGGGCTGACATTTAACTATTAGTTTCAACTTTCATGGTGATACTTTTTTTGACTTAAACATTCTCCATGTACTTGTTTTGTGTGTGTGTGTGTGTGTGTCTATATGTCTGTATGTCTGTGTGTTTTGTGTGTGTGTGTGTCTGTCTATATGTCTGTATGTCTGTGTGTACATGGTATATGTTAAGGCTTAGCATTTTGCTGTGCTGAAGTGTGGAAGGTACGTGTTATACTTATAACTTTATATTTTTTGGGGAAGTATCGGAATCTCAAAAATAGTTTTTAAGAGGGCTGTCTCAAAAGTGTATAGCCTACAAAATGAAGGAAGTTAACTAGAGCTAGCTTTGGAAATTGGCATACTTTTGCAACCGAGGGCGAGTCGTTCATACCATGCAGGTGACAGACCAAAATTAATTCGTAAGACATTTGCAGTTTTTGACTCCTTGCATGAAAATAAATGATTTTTTTTTCAAACGGATAGCCTGAGGCATGACTAAAAGCCCTTGGGGCTCCGAGCAACTGGACGTGACAAGTTCACTAATTTGAAGCCCTTCTTTGACATGCATTTTATTTACCGCTTAGCACGGTATTTTGTCAATTTTCAATGCAGACAACTTTGGCTGCTGAGGTCATCATTGCTATTTTTACAATGAAGATGATACTTTGCATTTGACTTTCTAAGAGGCATGCAGGTGCAGATATTTCCAAAATGATCATGTCTCTAGCTAGCCTTCTTTGTCTTCTTCTTCTGCGTTCGTGGACTGAAACTCCCACGTACACTCGTGTTTTTGCACGAGTGGAATTTTACGTGTATGGCCGTTTTTACCCCGCCATTAAGGCAGCCATACGCCGCTTTCGGAGGAAGCATGCTGGGTATTTTCGTGTTTCTATAACCCACCGAACTCTGACATGGATTACAGGATCTTTTCCGTGCGCACTTGGTCTTGTGCTTGCGTGTACACACGAAGGGGGATAAGCCACTAGCAGGTCTGCACATAAGTTGACCTGGGAGATCGGAAAAATCTCCACACTTAACCCACCAGGCGGCAGCGACCGGGATTCGAACCCTCGACCTTCCGATTAAGAGGCCGACGTCTTACCACCACGCCACAGCGCCCGTCAGCCTTCTTTGTGTCTAGGGTACAAACGTTTGCGACAGCCCTCACATATGTCTGCATTCATCATTATCATAACCTGGAACTATAACTATGCATGTAATTCCCCTGTTTCAGGTGCTGCCTGTAAGTCAACACTCAAACATTTATCCTCAAAGTCGAACATCACAAGACAGAATGCTTACGCTGCAAAGAGCGTTCAGTCAGCTGCGTCTGGTGGTCAGCGCTGCGGCAGAACACGCAGTCAGATGTTCGAATCATGCAGTTACCGTACCTCAGATGAACCAGCAGATGCGTTTGTCAAAGCCTTCTTCACAAACTGTCAGCAGAGTATGTGTGCAGTGGTATTCAACCAAACCAGGATCCAGGAAGAAGGATAATGAGAATGCCAGAAAGAAAGGCTACGAAACGCCATCGCCGTACAGAATCCCGGGTCCAAGGCGCTATGGCTATGAACCTCGTTTCTACACTGGTGGTAAGAGAGCATGATTAAGCTGGTGTTGCTGTTTTTCAAAGAAAAAAACTCCTCTTGTCATCATTTTATACAGCATTCTGAGGGCATATATATGTATAGAGTGCACATGCTTGCACAGCTCATGTAAGAAGCTCCGCCATTCTGTTTTCAGAAATGTTGTCCAAAGAAGATAAAATGGTGCAATTTAGAATTTGCCCCTGTATCATGACTTGTTACTATCCTCTGTGCATGTGCCGATGTCTGGAATTAGACTTGCTGCGGGGTAGTCTGATGCATTATCTCGTTGGGCCCTTTGACTCTCTGAAGTAAATTCTTATCGGTCATTTTTAGATTTTATTCGCCTCCGGACCCCCCTTGTAAGGCTGTGCACTTCACGCCGTCAACTTTGCTATTTCCTACACTTTTTTACTTTTTTTAATTCCCATGCCTGTTTGCTCTTGTTCGGTGTATCTCATATCAGTTTGTATTGAACAGGTGCCTTACCTCGAGGGTTGGACGCACCACTCAAAACTTTGCCTAGTTACAAGGTGAAGGATTCATGGAACAGAAAGAGAGCCCTCTTTGGTCAAAATGACTACATTGGTTAGTATCACATAGCTAGGCCGGAATTACGAGAAAGGTTACTTAATGGAACGTTCAGTTATGGACAAATAGAAGTCGGAAGAGAGTTGCACGGTACAGAAACAATCTGGATTTTCTTTTAGCAAATTGAGATGATCATGTAACAGTGTATAAAAGTTATGAAACCGTGGTTGTAGTGAAAGAAAATGTCTGACATTTAAAATATCTGACATTTCCCAAGAAAAAGAAACACAAACACCTGTGCACACACACACACACACACATGCATTATTTTTTCTGACATACAGAAATGTACCTAACACACACACGCACACACATATGCCAATTCACAGCTCCCTCAGCAACTTTACTGTACATTGCAGACATCCTTGGAGATGGAAGCATCAAACCAGCTGACCTGATACGTGGCCCTGATTGGCTGATCGGATTCAAGGGCAACGAACTGCAGCGCTTGAAGCGTCGCCTCATGTTCCATGGGGAGAGGCTGAGACACCTTTACCCGGCCAAGTACAACAATATACAGAAACGAATCTTCTTCCTCTACAAGAAATACAACCAGAAACGTGGCAGGCGAGTTACCGGAGAGTGAAGACTTTGTTTTCGGCATTGTATATGGATCGCATTTATTTTTGAGTGAATGTTTAGGGGATATGATTCAAGTGAATTGTAGGAGAGAGAGAGAATTGTGAGAGAGAGAGACAGAGAGAGACAGAGAGAGACAGAGAGAGAGAGAGAGACAGAGAGAGAGAGAGAGACAGAGACAGAGAGAGAGAGAGAGAGAGAGAGAGAGAGAGAGAGAGAGAGAGAGAGAGAGAGAGAGAGAGAGAGAGAGAGAGAGAGAGAGAGAGAGAGAGAGAGAGAGAGAGAGAGAGAGAGAGAGAGAGAGAGAGAGTGTGTGTGTGTGTGTGTAAATGGGTGTTGTGTCCTGCATTTTAAGGCGAGATGTCCTGTGTATTTCTATGGAAGCATGCTGTCAAAGTTTGCAAATGTCTATTACTGGGTACTGTGTCACATCTTTAATTAAAAATCTCTGGTGAATCTTTAAATGAATTCATGTCTGTATGTAACATCTTCAGAGTACGCATGGTGTGAGTTGAGTGAAAAATGTGGGGCATCTGATCTGTTCTCAGCTTTCTATTTAAGTGTGTGCAAACCGTTATTACTGTTTCAGGTATCAATTGTCTGACTGAACCATTGCTTCACACACACACACACACACACACACACACACACACACACGCGTGCTTTTGGCTGTCACAAATTCAACTGCCACACAAGAAGAATAGATCTTGGAACGTTTTCATTCAACAATTCATACAAAATGACAAACTCATTCCTCAAATACATTCAACAAACCAAGGGGGATAACTACAAATTTGATTTACAACTTTGTACAACTACACACCAACACAGCAAATGAACTGTCAGAACCTTTCAAAACAAGGTACATGTACATATATATATATATCCTGGAACTCGAATATTATTGCTGAAAAGTCTCTCAGCTTCAGCTTTACACTCAACCCATTTTCTCACAACAGGTAACACATTTTCCTGTGTAAAAATCAGTGTAATACAAACAAAATTGGACTGAACAGTTTGAGATGTTTCCGCATCATGTACTCTTGCATTTAGCAACAGCCAAATACATGAAGGACAAAATCAGCAGTGTTGAAAACTTATCATGGCAAACGATAAAAGCAATATTGTTTTGGGAGTGGAACTTAATACTAAATAATAGACTAGGTTCTCAAACAGTGTAACCCCCTAACCCTTTCTCTGCTTGTATGGCTGTCCGCTGACATCCTGGGTAACTTGCTTCAACAGGCAACAAACTGTTCAATAAACCCCCATTTTAAGACTCCCTCCTTGTTAGATATGTTCTTTACCTCAGCTCAGTAAAATTAAGCCCCATTTTAAGACTCCCTCCTTGTTAGATATGTTCTTTACCTCAGCTCAGTAAAATTAAGCCCCATTTTAAGACTCTCCATGTTAAGACCTGATTTGTTCAGATTGTTTAGGTCTTAAAAGGGGGGTTCCACTGCAGCCTGAGTGATGGCCAATATCACAGTACATTAACCTGGTGTTGGTCATTGCAGGAGGTTCAAATAAGTGTACAGTTTATTTCTTATACAGCACATGTAAAACTTAATATGCCTGTAAAAAGAAAAGAAAAAGAATAGTGAGGCACAACACTTGCAGACTTTTTTTTCTCCAGTTTCCAGTGCACACATCTCCCATGAAATGCAATTCATTCATCGTTTCTATTAACATATCTGTATGGCAAGTACAGTGGTACTCCCGACGAACGACCCCCCCATCAGAGACCCTCTCCCTTCTCAGACCTCATTCTTGCTGACGGATTAGTTTTGCTATATAAATCACCCCCCATGGCCGACTCCCCCCAGAACCCGATTTGCGACCGACTAGTTGTTACAATTTGCGACCTTGTAACGACATTTTCAAATCAAAACCTAACAAAAAATCGTAACGTTTTGCTTGAATCTCTGAAAAAAGATCGCAAAAATCACTCGGCCGGAAATATAACAGACGACGCGTTTAGGTCTCGATTGCGCATGTCCGGCGTTCATAATTTTACGATCCCAACATGCCCTTTTCTTTGTCCACTTCCTTTCGAAAAATCAACAAACACATGTGCAGAGACATACATACAGGCTCCGCTTGATTGGGATTCAAAGTGGGCGACCGGGCGATCGCCCGCCACGTGACGCGGGCGATCTGATCTAAAGTACCAATCAAGCGCAATCGGGCCATAAACATGGCTGCCAATTTGTTGCTGTTGTGATCTTGTCATTTGACAAGTCATCTGCATGGAATCGTCATCGATTCACATTCAACTTCACTTGAAATTACTTCAATGAATCCTATCTAAGCCCCAAAACACACTTTAAACAATCACGAGTACTTAGATTCAACCCAATAATTAAGCACAGAAGCGTGAACACGGCCTGAAGGTACAACTTTCTCTTCAGAAGTAAAAGATTCACTTACTTTCCACCCGTGGCGGCCATTTTGATATCGCATCAGCCGATGTGTTTTGGTCGGGCGAGGCGGGCTAGCCCGCCGGCTTAAGCCGGTTCATGACCCGATTGTACTTGATTGAAAATACTTCACCCGGGCGCACCCGGGCGATCGCCCGGATTCCAATCAAGCGGAGCCACAGAGATGCGAAGCGAGGGCCGCTCGCGTGAACTCTTAGGCTACGCGGGCCGCGCTCGGTCAGCGTGACCTCGCGCCATCCCGTACTAAATTGTTGTTCGCTTGCTCTCTGACACCGATTTGAAGTGCTTTTCTGTCATATTTCTTTGGATATATCCAGCTTCAGACGAGAGATATCAGTGGTAAGTAAACTTGATTCATATTCTGTAGCTTCAATAGTGTGCACACGAATGCATTTGAGAGGATTGGCTTCCCGAAGTGAGTCAAAAACGGTTCCTTCGGTTCTTGCGGCCATTGTTTCTAAGTCCATTGTGCGTGGAGGCAATGTTTGGGAGCTAATATTTTCTTTTGTGCGAAACTTTGCTTTCCCTTGACTGGCAAATGCATTACTGGTGTATACATTAATCTGTTTGTATAATTTTTGACGCGCTGTAATTAAATTTGATGCTTATAAGTCTCACTCAAGTGGTTCTCGCACATACACTGGCGTGTGGATACAAAGTTTTTAAGGAGAAATGAGCGAAATTGCTTACTTTAGGATTCATCTTCTAATCACCAAATAATGCAATAGTCTTCTTCTTGTGATTTTCTGTTTCTCTTGAGTGCAAATAATCAACATTTTGCATGTTTTATTATCTATGATTTTCTATGAAACAGTTATAACTCTTTAAAAACACAACAATTGCCAGCTTGGCGCCAGTCATGGGAGGATTACTTGCCCCTGTCGTAGGCGAAGAGTATGCGAACAATTGCCAGCTTGGTGCTAGTGGGAGGATTACTTGCCCCTGCCGTAGGCGAGGATAACGCAAGCGGGAAGACAGCGCTTCGCATCTCTTCTATCTATGTCTCTGACACGTGCGAGCATCAACGATCTTCTTCTTCGACTCGAACTCTCCTTCAACTTCAAACGCTCAATCGCGCGGAAAGAAGAGGAAAATTTTGACTCTGGAACAGAGGATGGAAATGGTGAAACGGAGCCGTAAGGGCGAAACGGCAATTTCGATCGCGCGGTCGTTTGAGGTAGGAAAAACTCAGATTCAATCGATCGTCAGCGACCAAGAAAACGTGGTCAATCGATGGGAGACCGGCGAAAATTGTGACCGCAAATACTCCAAGGCAAGGAAATGTATTTATGGTGACCTCAACGATCGCGTTTGGAGTTGGTTTTGTGATGCACGTCGACGCAACATACCCATCACAGGAAGACTCATCCAAGAAAAAGCCGTGATGGAGTCAGTGATTCTTGGACATGACGATTTTACCGCTTCTCTCTGTCACTGACTTTTTCTCTCTCACTGTCTTTTTATGACCTGACCTCACCCCCCATGTAAGACCCCCCCCTTTTAAGACCTAAATTTGTCAGATTTTTGGAGGTCTTACATGGGGAGTACCACTGTAGTCTGCAAAACGTGAGTATCTGAAACAGTGCTCCGTCAGGGATGGTGTAAAAAAAATAAAAAAATAAAATTAACAGAAAAATAAAATCGGCACCCTCACGCACACTTTAGTCTATCTGTGAACCTTGCAACAAAAAGTTAAACCAGATCCCAACAGTTTTAGCAGAAAACATGCAAACAAAGTAAAACTCTATACAGAGATGAAAGAGCAGTCTAGCAGATCTTCAGGAAAAGGAAATCTTACTTGGCCTTCTAATTCTAAAAGACCATGTCACCTCCGCACATCACATACGGTTTTGACGTAGTCTGCACTCCTTGGCAATACCGCTGCAGCTTTCTAAAGAATTATTTCAACACCATAAAAAAAACATATTCAGTAAATTTAAAAAAGAATTAATTTAAAAACTGTGCAATTTACACCCATGCACAAATACTGTTCACACAGTCTTCATCTTTTGTGAATATCAATCAATCTTTTTTTAAGTATCAACTCGTACTGGCTTGTATTCAGTTGTGCAACAGTTCAAGCATAACTAACCTGTACAAATTACAATGCACCATTTCACAAAATACAACAAAACCTTTCTTTCTCATCTTATTCAAGTGGAAAGAAATTATGTCCAGTGACACTGCATGAAACTGGTACCACCATTTTCAAACATCCAAACATCTGAGAAATTCAGGTCTTAAAAAGGAGCAAGTCTTAAAATGAGGGTAAATTTACAGAGATTATGAACAGAATATCTGAGAAAAGGGAGGGGGGAGTCTTAAATTAGGGGGTGTGAAAAGGGGATTCCACAGTAGTGAGATAGACCTACTCTTTACATAACCATACCACTTCAATTTGTTCCCTGGTGACAGTTGGACCTGGACTGAAAAAATATATATCGGTCCTAGCCACACACAAAATTTTCCCGCCAGAGGACTTCCTACATGTCAAAGCTATGGGACAGTACACCAGTCAGGAGTGAGAACGATGCACCAGATCAGACAATTATGCGTCGCTAAGACCCAGGCCTGAGAAGTACACTGCCAGTGACACATTCTATCCTACAGTGTTCTATAACAACAAATGTAAAGTGCCCCCCCCCCCCTGTAAAAAAACAAAAATAATTTAAGACTTCCTCCTTTTTAAGAGCTTGCTGGTTCAGATGTTCTGTTCATAAACTCTGTAAATGTACCCCAAATCTAAGACTCCCTCCTTTTTAAGACCTTTCATTCTTTCTTTATTTGGTGTTTAACGTCGTTTTCAACCGTTCAAGGTTATATCGCGACGGGGAAAGGGGGGGGGGGGGGGATGGGATAGAGCCACTTGTCAATTGCTTCTTGTTCACAAAAGCACCAATCAAAAACTTGCTCCAGGGGCCTGGAACGTAGTACAATATATTACCCTACTGGGAGAATGCAAGCCTCCAGCACAAAGGACTTAACATTTCTTACATACTGCTTGACCAAAATCTTTACAAAAATTGACCATATTCTATACAAGAAACACTTAACAAGGGTAAAAGGAGAAACAGAATCCGTTAGTCGCCTCTTACGACATGCTGGGGAGCATCGGGTAAATTCTTCCCCCTAACCCGCAGGTTTTTTGGCTCACGTAAGTGTAGCCTATGCGATGCTAACTTTTGTCTGTCTGTGCGTGCGTGCGTGCGTGCGTGCGTGCGTATGTATGTGTGTATGTCTGTGGTAGAAACTTTAACATTTGAAGACGTCATATTACATTGACGTCACATTATGACGTACGAGGGTTAGACGTCACGCGATGGAATTACTGAAAGTCTCGGTGATTGTTATTTTGAGCGGGCCGAGACTATTTGGCAGTCGTGTCCATGTAAGTAGGCTACATGCAGACAGACAGATCTAGATCTAGTGTCTCGCTTTCTTGCACAGTTTCACCTATGCTCTTTCTGTGTGTGTGTGTGTGTGTGTGTGTGTGTGTGTGTGTGTGTGTGTGTGTGTGTGTGTGTGTGTGTGTGTGTGTACTGTGTGTGTGTGTGTGTGTGTGTGTGTACTGTGTGTGTGTATGTGTGACGGAGTGATTGAGTTTGTGTTACTGTTTGTCGATTTCTTACGTGAGCCTTGAAGGCTTCGCCTCTTGTTTTTTAAGACGTGATTTTCTCAGATTTGTGGAGGTCTAAGAAGGGGGGTTCCACTGTACATGTAAATACCACCATAATAATTAATATACCAATGATCATCACTCTCTTTATGGCTCATCAGCCCAGCCAAGGAAAACACCAATAGTGAGGTGGCGCAACTTGGCAGGCAGAACAATTTTCTTCTCACACCAGTGTACGAGGTTGAGGTGCAGGAAGCAAAAGCGGGTGCCACCCATGTGGGTAAGAACAAACCGCAAGGTCTGATTCGTTGAAATCACAACCAATCTCAATTTCAACCAATCCAACACTGCAGCTGGCTCCCACCCGGTTGGTAACTTTCAAGTGCACCTCGGCCCAGGGCACAGCAGATGCTTGCAGTGTGAGTACCGTTGCATAAAACCGTCATCACCCAATCGGCCAATGAATCCAAATCACGGTCTCCAGAATGCTTTGTTATTCTGCCTTGCGAAAAGGCATCCATATGGGGGAACAGAATTCAGCACACACAAATTCTGTGCAGGGGTGAACCATTCTCTATCTTTCTATCTAAGTTTACTTCTTTTTTGATATCATTATCAATGGTTCTAAACACAAAACGAACAGTATGGTGTGTTTGAATGTCTATAATATTTCTCAGTTTTCTGATCATGAATGTTCCCATTGTGTATGTGTATCGACATTCAACTGATATCCGCTCAGCACAAAAAATGTGTCCAAAAGTATAAACATAGTTGCCAGCGAAATTTAAATATGCTGCTCAATGTTACACAAGAACACATATTACAGCAGAATACTTTCCGCATTCAAATGCAAATCTCATTAATCTAATGGAACACCAATGTCATCTGATGGAAAATTGTTATGGACCCACAAATCACATTGTGATGGGAGTGAAAGTGCTACACGCTTTTTGCAAATGAGTGCGATTTATAGATCAAGTCGAATATCGACTCACAGCTTCACACTGTTTGTGAGCATATCACAGTTCACACCCAGTTACAAACTCAAATGCTTCCACACAAGCAAAAGATCATTTGACATGACATTCATCTTACATCAAAAGATCTGAGCTGGCTGTATCTACTTAATGATACTCTCACTCATACCCTAAAGTGTTGGAAAATGTCGTATGCAGCACAATCAACAAATCGCACAGATTTACAATTGGTGTGCAACATGCAATGTTTCAGCTGATGTCTTCACAGTGTGTGTTCAACGGAGAAAACAGAATGTGATGAGGTCACACTTTTCGTCAGGATTTGGCGGCGCTCACTTCATCCTTCATCAAGTGCCCTGCAAGCAGAAGATGAACATGTTCTGAAACAGGGTCAACATAATAAATAACCACTTTGTTGGAAAACAAGGTTTTGGGTTAGAAAATGGTTTTTTTTGGCAGAACCAGTAGTTAACAAGCACAGACTTCCTGAATACAACTGTAGGAATAGGAGATATATGCTCAGCACTGCATCTGTTGTTATTGGATTTGTCACAAGGTAAAATCATTTAGGGCTGCCAATACATCGTTGAAAAATATTAATACAAGGAAACAATATCGATATACAATCGTATTAATTAAGGATACATCAGGACATTACTCGAACTTGGGCATGAAAAAGTAAATGTAAGCTCTTCAAACAGAAAACTATCCTCTACAATGATGGAGTACACAAGAAGAAATTCTTTCAAACTGACAAGAAAGTTTGGCATTTAGCTTTCAAATTCTTCAAACGCAAATGCCAATACACAAACGAATGTACTCTGATAAAATTAAAAGTTGTAAAGTTTGCAGTGCCACAAACTAAATGCATAACAAACATAAAAAAAAAATGAATTCAATCGCCATCAACCAAAACGTACATGCACTATATTCTCAGCAATGGCGTGCAAGCAAACTGAAGGGAACATGCAAACAGAAGGGAACATGCAAACTGAAGGGAACATGCAAACTGAAGGAAACATGCAAACTGAAGGGAACATGCAAAATTAAAAGGAACGTGCAGCCAGGCTTTAGAACAACAAAGTGTGGACGGTAAACATTTTGGAGACAAGACAAAGTTCACAACAGTGCCATTACCACACTTCCAAGACTACAAGCTGTCATTTTTCGTCAACTTTGGCTCCAGTGCCTTTTACTCGGTATCGTCTTGTGTGTCGCTAAAAAGAAAAGAACCCTTGTGAACGGATGTTCTATTTGCTTATTACAGTGCTACAGTGGAACACCCCTTTTTAGATCTCCAAAAATGTGAGAAAATTGGGTCTTAAAAAGGATGGAGTCTTAAAATGGGGGTAATTTGACAGAGGTAATGAAGAGAAAGTCTGAGAAAACAGGGTCTTAATAAAGAGGGAGTCTTAAATTGGGGGGTTCCACTGTACCTGAAATGAGTGGACACTCTTGGGACCAAAAGTGTACCTATATTGCAGGTATCCTTTTCATGACAGGTAAACTCTGGTGGAGTTTATTGACCGAGGGACCGCAGAAAGTGTCCTTTGTAGCAAGTTTTTTTTTGTTAATGAAGGGACCTCCTGGTATACATGTACCACTGCTCAGGTTATTTTTTTTAAAAGCTTGTGTGCGTAAACTATCAAAACTACACTTTAAAACAAGCATTCTATAACCTCCAGTTTTTATTTATTTACACCTTTTTTCCCCCACATCAAGTGTGTGTGTGTGTGTGTGTGTGTGCGTAAGTGTGTGTTGGGTAAATTATCAGTGTCTCTGTGTGTGCGTCTGTGTTTCTGTGTGCAGGCAAACATGCTCCAGCTCTTCAAATCAGCATCAGTTAGCCCCCAAATACACTTTTCTCCACTTCTTAGAAAACAGACAACTCTGCCTTTAAAAAAGGAGCGTCTTGTAGTCCTGAAACGATGGCACAAAAGCAAAAGACAAACTGGTAAAAGTGCAAAAATAAAGCACTCAAGTTTACCAGCATGCAAGAGTAAAGGAAGGAACAGAACACAAACATTTCTCTAACTCTACGAAGCCCAACGAACAAAGGATAAAGGTTAAAGGTTATATATGGGTGAAAAGTGAAACGTACATACTTTGCTGGGGCAGTCGGATGACCTCTGTATCACTTAGCGTCACCTGATGCAGCCGGTTGCGAAATTTGTAACGTATGTACAGCGACTTTTCCTCTCCTATACAAGGGTCATAAAATCCTGGTAGACCACTCTGAAAAGACAGACATAAAACACTATATGTTATTTGCATTTTGATTTTTAGATAGAACTCATTTTATTTTTAAGATTTAACGCACACAACCATGCACTCTTTAGTAGTCTCGGCTAGCCGCCTAAATATGAATTTTTGTCGGACTCCGACGTCACATGGCTCAATGAAGGAAAATTGAATGTTTTCAATCGATACATAAGACTTTAGAACAATCTTTACTGACCACAAGATCATAGTTTCATCTCATCCGTTCTTTTCTATGATTGCCACTTTTCATAAGACCATAGTTTAATAAAATCTCAAATCTCTATTTTTCTCCTTCCTATTACACACTAATGCCAAAGCCAAAGCCTCTAACTTTACTCAAGAATTAATCAAATATTTAAGAAATTAACATGATCCATATTTCTTAATAGTTGTGAAACTTTCTGTTTGATGAATAGGAGAGTCTTGATTAACCTACTCTGTAGGTACGTTTGTACCCAAGTTCTGAAAAGAGGTTCAGAAAAATCCCACAAAGAAATGCAAAAAGAAACTATAAACGAAGTATGCCAACCTTTGAAACTGTCTCTGGCACAATGAGTTTGGAATCTTTGATGAGGGCCTGCAGCTGAACCAGGACGTCAATGCACTCCCCGTCCATCAGTTCTCTGAAAAACATGGTACTGAACACATAGCTTTTAGTGTACAAATCAAAGGTGAAATAGTGTTTCACTTCACACTCATTCTCAATACATATTTAACAAGGATAAATACACATGAGTACAGTATTTTTGGGACTTTTCATTTATCGCTCTCACGCGCAGTCACCATTGATCTTCTAATTTAAAGGGTCTGCAAAGATCTTGTAAGAGTTGATTCCCTTTGACTGCACCTCTCTTTCCAAGACTAGCTTGTTGATGGACTATTCTACAAGCTGACCTAGCAAGCAGAAGAAGAAAAGAAAAACAATAACAGTGAACCATGAACCAGGCATGGGAATTGATTTTAAAAAAATCTCTGAAAAATAGGGGGGTCCGGAGAATTTTTTGGAAACCTTGACTAAAAATCTGTGCAATCTGGCCCATTGTGGGACTATGTTTCATAAACTATACAGAGCAAAAAACCTGCCCAAATTTGATACATGTTTTGTACTGCCAGTAAACAATGATCATTTTAATCCTTTAGCTGAATAAAAGGACATTGGTCATACTAGGCAGATTGTCTTTTTCAACTTTTGTTCTTTGATTTTTTTTTTCTCTCGGAAGAGGAATGTTTTTTCTCTGAAATGCGTAGCTTTTCTTAACAATCCTCAGATCCGAGGAGAATACCCATGCCTGATGTCCAGAGAGTCTTACACTGAGGTAAACTTATGAATGCCATGAACAGAAAATGTGAGAAAGCAGTCCCAAACTGAGGTAAACTTACAATGCAGGGTCTGAAAAATAGGATTCCACTGTACATACACAGCATTGATTCACATGCCGAGACATCAAGAATTTGGTGAACAATTCTGAAGAGCAACTAAACCTAGACTAAGAAGACAAGAACATGCAAAGGCTCACCCATCCTCAGAAGACTGGAGTTTGCCGTACAGCGCTTTGACGATGATCAGACCCATCTTCTTCTCCTCCACCTCAATGTTTCGCTCCACCGTCTCCTTCATCAGATCCGTCTGGTCAAACAAATAGATATATTAGATGTAAGTAGATGTGTTTCATGTGTCTGTGTGTTTTTAGCGATAGTGGTTGAGCTATTTATGTATATAGAATATTTTTATTTCTGTGCTATGTATTGTGAAATTCATGTATGTGTAATGAAAACGTTGTAAATTGTATTAGTTTATTTTGATGTGTATTATTATCCGATTTGAAATTGTGTACAGAATAATATATTTATGTATGTTTTTGTGAGGCGCTTAGAACTGGCTTGGGATTTGCGCCATATCAATATCTTCATTATTGTTACCATTAAGCACAGTGTCATCCTTTAATGCAAAGTCAACACAGGTGAGTCCACTTGAGTGCAGTGACAGAACAACACAAAAAAACAAATCTGCCTAACAAATTTGTGAACGCTTGGAAATTGTAAATGTGTGAGCAAAAACTCACCATAATGTGTTCACAGTCAGTGGATACCACAGTATTACAAGGGTTCTGAGGCTAATATTTGTGAATGCATAAAGCTGAATAAAATCATGTCATCTTATTTAGAGCCTGAAGCAAAATCACTCACAGCTGCCTTGGCTTCCTGCTTTCTCTTTGCCAGCTTCTCTGCGTGTTCCTCTCGCTTCTGTTCCAGCTCTCTGAAAGGAAGAAAAAACACAAAGCATAACTTGTGGTGGTCATAAACTTCAACGAACCTTCTTCATCTGCATTCATGGGCTGGAACTCCCACGTACACTTGTTGTTTTACACAAGTGGGTTTTTACGTGTATGACCATTTTATCCCGCCATTTAGGCAGCCATACGCCGCTTTCATACGCTGCTGGATATTTTCGTGTTTCTATAACCCACCGAACTCCGACATGGATTACAGGATCTTTTCTGTGCACAGTTGGTCTTGTGCTTGCGTGTGCACACGGAGGAGGATAAGGCATTAGCAGGTCTGCACATAGGTTAATCTGGGAGATCAGACGGACAGACGCATACACACACACCAGGATATTGCTAGAATGTATTTTCTTCAGTAAATATAGCAAAATGGGAGTAAAAGTACAAGTTAGTGGTAGTTCTTGATGTCACCTTTCCCCCAATGTAAATAAAAAAAGTGTGTCGGTTCTGCCAAAATGATGGCAAAGTTTCAAACAATGTCACGATCGGGTGACAGAGACCAAGAAAGTGTCACTCAGTGGAGTGCCTGTTCTTGGTCGATTATGATAGAAAGCGCCTGTACGTGATATTGGGCTACAGCAGAGTTTGCTGACAGTGCTCAATGAACACGGAGGGTTTGCTGCGCACGAGTTTTACAGTGGAGGTTTCTGCTGTCATAGGGCTGACGGTTTTTCGCTGACAGCGCACACGGGATTTTCAGGGATTGAGTTTCTCGTGTCTTTTTCTGCTTGGGGAGGCAAAATTGTGTATAGCTGGACTGGTTTTGTGACAAGGTCAGTCACGTGTATTTTGGCTAGGTTGTCTGACAGAGACACGAGTACGGGACACTTGACACCCAGCGGCAGAAGGGGAAGGATCTAATACACAGTTTCTAGAGTATGATGGTTTTTCACCGAATATTGTATTCGGCACTCTAGGGGAGCTTCCACCAGTTATTTCCTTCGCACTGCCACATATTTTGCTGAGGACAAGTCGTCAACATTTCCTTCGTCGGCGATGGCTTTCGCATAAGGATTCGACAAGGGGTTCTGGAGGTTTTTGGTCACTGTTGACGAACAGAGGCTGTTCCAGGGAGGAGGCGGACTTTGCTTCCATTGAGAGTTACAATCATAGGCTTTTGAGGTAATAAATCATTATTTAACGCTGTTGATGAGTCTGTGTTGTGGAATGAAATACTCTCTGTTGTTCTTTCCAGGTTAGCGCATAATTTACTCTCTGTGACGCTAAAATACTAATCTGTATATGGTTTTTGCAGATAGGGAGAGAAGGACGGAAAATGACTGTTTTGTTGTTGTAAAAAGTCCGTTTTGTGCAGGCCCACGTGCTCGATGAGATATTTAAAGATGACATGTTTTAAGGTGGTGGGTGAGGGGTAGCTGACATGTTTAGTGCACCGATGCTTTCTGTTTGCAGCCTTCGTTCGTTCGATCCGATTCGTTCGTTTCGTGTTCCTGTGACATCTGCACGGCTGACTCTGGCGGGAACTGATGAAGCTACGCTAACCAGGAGACCGGCTAACCAGGAGACCGGCTAACCAGCGGACCGGCTAACCAGCGAACCGGCTAACCAGCGGACCGACTAACCAGCATACCGGCTAAGCAGCAGCAGCAGAGATAAAGCTAAGTGCACCATGTCGTACGCACCCCGTTGACCACCGTTGTCTTTTCGTATCTATGATTTCATTGGAGTAGCGACAACGTGGGGTGTGTGACACCTGCACGAACTAGAGCTTTTCGAACAGAACATTCACATTTAACTATATTTACACGGGTTCAGCGTGTTCCTATAATTTTCTACATACTACTGGCATTTTGTCAGTGAACACTGGTTTTTTACGTGTTGAGAACGTAAAAGGAACATATTTTGAGTGAAGGCTCGAGGGAGGTGGAGAGTTTATACATAAACAGGCGTCTGAAACTTATACTTTTGTTGACTCTATTTAATTGTATGCCTGCGAGAGTGGATCGTGGTGTGGTTAGTTAATTAGTAGTAATTAACCGGTTCATAATCACCTTAAGTGATATATTGAAACGTGACAAACAATTTCAAAAATGTTTTGGCGTTTTATTGACTGCTGTCACCAACCATCATCCCTGCAAGCAATCGCACACACACACAAGCACACACAAACACACACACACACACACACACACACACACACACACACACACACACACACACACACACACACACACACACAAACACTCTTTCTCTCTCTCTGAGTCTCAGCTTCTCTCTGGCTTTCTCTCCATCATATAAACACATTCACTCACTCTCTTTCTCACTCTTTCTAACCATCACTCACTCTCTCTCCCCCCCCCCCCCCCCCCCCCTCTCTCTCCATTTCACTCACTGTTCTTTCTGCTGCTTGAGGAAGGGGTCGACAATGAGTTTCTTGACGACGAAATAGGTAGCAACAGGAACCAGAGTTCCGTACATGATGGCACTGGGAGACAGTGTCTCTGACAGGTGAATGGGAAACAGGAAGGTCTGACTGCCCCTGTACACCCTGTTGTAACACACACACACACACACTGCAGTCTGAAAGAGCCTCTGTCTAGTTTTTCAAACCAAATGAAATACAGTGGAACCCCAATTTAAGACCTAAAATAATCTCAAACAATCAGGTCTTAAATTAAAAAGGAGGGAGTCTTAAAATGGGGGTAATTTTACAGAGGTTATGAACAGAAAGTCTTAACAAGTCGCGTAAGGCGAAATAACAACATTTAGTCAAGATGTCGAACTCACAGAATGAAACTGAACGCACTGCTTTTTTCACCAAGACCATATACTCGTAGTTTCGTCAGTCCACCGCTCGTGGCAAAGGCAGTGAAATCGACAAGCCATGCAGAATAGTGCAGTAGTGGTCGCGCTGAGCAGGATAACACGCTTTTCTGTATGTCTATTCTTTTTAGCTTACTGAGTTTTATATATGTTTTTGGAATCAGGGACCGACAAGGAATAAAATGAAATTGTTTTTAAATCGATTTCGGAAAATTAATTTTAATCATAATTTTCATATTTTTAATTTTCAGAGCTTGTTTTTAATCCAAATATAACATATGTATGTTTTTGGAATCAGAAAATGACGAAGAATAAGATGAAATTATTTTTGGATCGTTTAATAATAAAATAATCTTAATTACAAGTTTCCGATTTTTAATGACCAAACTCATTCATTAGTTTTTAAGCCACCAAGCTCGAATGCAATACCAAAGTCCGGCCTTTGTCGAAGATTGCTTTGCCAAAATTTCAATCAATTTGATTGAAAAATGAGGGGGTGACAGTGCCGCCTCAACTTTCACAAAAAGCCGGATATGACGTCATCAAAGGTATTTATCAAAAAAAAGAAAAAATGTCCGGGGATATCATACCCAGGAACTCTCATGTCTTCTTCTTCTTCTTCTTCTGCGTTCGTGGGCTGAAACTCCCACGTACACTCGTGTTTTTTGCACGAGTGGAATTTTACGTGTATGACCGTTTTACTCTCATGTCAAATTTCATAAAGATCGGTCCAGTAGTTTAGTCTGAATCGCTCTACACACACACACGCACAGACAGACAGACAGACAGACAGACACACACACACACATACACCACGACCCTCGTCTCGATTCCCCCTCTATGTTAAAACATTTAGTCAAAACTTGACTAAATGTAAAAAGGAGGGAGTCTTAAAATGGGGGAGTCTTAAAAGGGAATGTCCAGTGTACAATCTAACTTTTACAAACACAAACCACAGAAAAGTATTATTGTGAAACAAAAGAAATACTGTGTAACTTTAGAGACACCCACCACAGGATAGTAACCGATTACACGTGTGGACAATACTCAAGCAGGTGAGGTGTGATCCTTCATCGCAAAGCTCTGTTTTCTTCTTTGGGTACTGCATTAACAGCTATTGTGTTTTCAGCGTAGCAATAGGGCCCGATATTTAGACGAGACAAGTATAATGCCGACGAGTCGAAGACGAGTCGCATTATACTTGTTCGAGTCTAAATATCGGACCCTATTGCTACGATGAAAACACAATAGCGTTTATATAGCTATTCTGACATTAAATTCTGTGTTAAAATCATGTTTTTGTCAGCAACAAGGACCAGAATGGTCCATGTCGTTGATTGCAGACGACGGTTCCCTTTCTGCATGAAGCCACGGAAATAACCGAACATTGAAAAACCCACGGACATGTATTACGGAGAAAACTCAAGATAACCGGATGCTTAGCATTACGTCAATATCTTAGGAATCATATGACGTTATGACGTATCATGCTTGCCTACGTAGATTGTATGTTCGAAAGTCTGACTTCTGTTGGGAATTCGCGTGGTGAAGACTGCGGTAAATCTGTAGATGATAAGAGAACAAGGATTGTTTCAAAAGAAACGACGAAATGTTTCAGACCGGTAACTTCATTTCAACATTGCACTACACAATGGACGTTCTATGTGACAGGAGAGTTTGCTGATTTTGTGTTAAACATTGGTGATTGGAGAGATCGTCTGCAAAAATCAGAGATAGGTCGCTTCAGATTGCAGCTTCTGGAAATTTGCAAGGTTTGCTGCCAGTTAAAGAACTGGATTTTACACGTAATGTATGTCATGTACAGTAAGCAACAACAAAAACACACACAAAGCAAAATGCATCGTCTGTCGACTAGCCACAGACACAAGCCTGGCGAGGTATGCGTGTACTTTATACACGTGGAAGAAACCGGAACCATGCGTCTTTGTTATTGCCGATATCGTTTGGATATCGGCAAAAATGGCCAACTTTCGTAGCGTTATGCTTTGATGATCGGAAAAGGGATGTGTGAGACCATCCAATCACAGCCCCCGAATCCCCCCACGTGTCCATCAGAATAGCTATATTACTTCATAACATCATGCCAAGTTGCTTTCTTTTGTCCCCAGATAGTGAAGTCTGGGACAACGAAACAATAATTCAAAGCAACTCACGAACCCAGACTGAACTAGTTTAACAACAGACACAACCATTTTGTTCAACTTTTCATCTTCTGCCTCCTTTGTTTTCACGGTACAAATTCCTAAACAAAAGCGTCACACATTTCCTGTTCAGCACACCGTTCTTACTTGATTTTGAGATGAACTCCTGTAGGTACACCAATGACCATGGAAGCCCCGAGATGGCTGAACTGTGTGATTTTCTTCTCAAACCCGTACTCAACCATACCACCCGTCACACCAAACCTGAAATCAATCATTAAACAGAATGCTAACAACAACAAAAATTGAACGCAGACTGTTACTCATGCAAAACATCACTGATCAAGACCTTCACTGTCTATAAAAACTTTGTTATTCTAAGCATTCTCTGCTGCTCATTTACATACTTCCATAAAACATGTAAGCCTATGCACTAATGTGCAGTATACTTTTTTTCTGTGTGTGCATGTGCATGAGTATGCATCAGTATGTGTGTGTGTCGGTGTGTGTGTGTGTGTGTGTGTGTGTGTGTGTGTGTGTGTGTGTGTGTGTGTGTGTGTGTGTGTGTGTGTGTGTGTGTGTGTGTGTGTGTGTGTGTGTGTGTGTGTGTGTGTGTATGTGTGTGTGTTGTGTGCATTTGTGCGCAAAAGCAGCTTGAACACAAAATCAATACATTGGGTAAAACTTAACAATCGCAAATCCCTGTCAACACTAACCAGAAAAACAAGAATTGATTTGTCAAGGCACAATGCTAACAACCTCTATCCGCCACAACCCCTTTTCTAGTCAGTGTGTCGGTACACTGCAGATTTCTTCTAACTTCTCTACTGATAACAAAACATAGTACATTACTCACTTGATTGCGCCCTTGAGCTTTGCTTCTTGCTCCTGGAATTTCTTTGTGTAGCTGAGAGAGAAATAGCTATTTGTGATGCCTACCTGAAAGATTGAAAATGGTACTCTGAATTAAAGGACATGTCACACAGTTACTAAGAGAATGGAAACTGCTAGGCTATGGAAAGAACATAAAGTTCTACCTGAAACCTAGTGTATGGAAGTAAGTTGTGTGCATTTGATGACATGCTTTTTAACATTACCACAAGAGAAAAGCTCAGAAATACTCATTCTTATTTTATGGCAGAGACATTGAAGCTTTTAAAGTTTATACACACATTTTTCTCAAATACATTACAAACAAATATCCGCTCTCTATATCTCTCTGAAACACACATTATATACAGTGTTGTTCTTCGGCCTCAGTCTTTTGTAACTGACACATTGCAACACATTCCATCCCCCCCCCCCCCCCCGTCGCGATATAACCTTGAACGGTTCTTTCTTTCTTTATTTGGTGTTTAACGTCGTTTTCAACCACGAAGGTTATATCGCGACGAGGGAAAGGGGGCAGATGGGATAGGGGAAAGGGGGAGATGGGATAGAGCCACTTGTTAAGCGTTTCTTGTTCACAAAAGCACTAATCAAAAAATTGCTCCAGGGGCTTGCAACGTAGTACAATATATGACCTTACTGGGAGAATGCAAGTTTCCAGTACAAAGGACTAAACATTTCTTACATAATGCTTGACTAAAATCTTTACAAACATTGACTATATTCTATACAAGAACCACTTAACAAGGGTAAAAGGAGAAACAGAATCCGTTAGTCGCCTCTTACGACATGCGGGGTGCAGAGAAATAAGGATGTGGAAAAGAAGACTTTTAGTAAGTGAAATAAAGGTGATGGATCCAGTCAGGTAGAAATAAGACAACAAGAAAAGAATGGTAAAACTGCAGGGAATAGTAGGGAGAGTTTTCTTGGAAGGAAATATAGGTGAAAGGACTGGTAAGGCAGAAATAAGACAAAAGAAGAGAAGTAAAGGGGTGGGGTAGCTCTGTTTAAACGCTCCCGCCGCGTGAAGCGACCCCATGGGAGCCCTTGAACGGTTGAAAACGACGTTAAACACCAAATAAAGAAAGAAAGAATTGCAACACACCCCTCGCTAGTGATCCGCCCCTCCAATGCGTGTCAGAGTAAAAAGCAAGGTATTTACTCTTTCACAACCCATATAAACCAAACAGTTATTTCTGGAACTCGTCTATTGGACCGTTATATATTTTCAATCCAGATCCAGAGTCTGGGAGCAACACAGCACATACACAGTGACTCGCACAGAGGGTGTCAGTACCTGTAGAGTGAGAGAAGCGTGATGGTCCTGGTTGCTGTAGACCAGCGTGGACTGTATACTGGAGGGAAAGCCAGCGTTGTATGTGAGGCGACCCTGTACTTCTCTGTCAAACTGATACGCCACCACTGCAAAACATACAGTCCATAAAGGCTCATGGGGAAAAAAGACCAAAAAGATATTTTATTTAAAAACATTTCCATCACTCTAGACACTTGCGCGTGGAATATGTCTGGAGAATAAATGAGACAAAGAATGAAACGAAGGAAGAAAAGAAAGAGAGAAAGACAAAAATATAGAGAAAGAGTAAAAAAGATAATCAAAAGAAGAACATCAGTGCAGACAAAAACTATGAGGTACACCGAGCTCATAAAATACTTTGATGCTAAGAGCTTCTTTGCTAGTACAGTAATAGATCAGAGGGGTACATTTGTAGAAGGCCAAGGATGTGACTCACTTGTAGACATGGCTGGCCTGATCCCCTTTGGCGTGGAATGCAACACTAACGATGAAGTTCCATAGCTGAAAAAAACGCACACACTCTCATTAGCTACGCACAATCATGATAATTATGGTACCACCAGTAGTAAATAGAAGCAACACTTGCAAACAGCCCTTATAATTATAAGATTTATTACAACCACGTGCAATACACAAGAATTTTGCTTGGTTTGAGTACATTCAATATATTCACAAGAAAATGTTGAGTGCTCATTGAGATGCTTACACACACACTCCACACTATACTTCGTTCACATCATTGCCACTTCACCTGTAGTACTTTATTCAGTAGGGGTATTTCATATCTGTGCTACTGTTGGCAAAGGCACATAAAACTCTAAATAAAATGTATATCAAATACAATAAGAATTAGGATCGAATCCTGATTATTACTGAACAGTTAAACTAAACTAGCTGACACACACCACTACTAACCTTAAAACAAGCAACTAATCTAGAAATGTATCCTCATTCAGTAAAAGAAATGTCACTCATTTGAACACTATCAACTGCTATTTCTAAGATCTACTGCTAATAAACAATAAACACAAGAAAACTCATAAACTCAAAATCACAAATAACTGTTACAAAAAACATTCTTCTCACATGTGTAAGATGCACTTACCACCTTCTTGTGAGTTGTCGGAAACCTTTCAAACTGAAACCTAGTCCACTGCCCGCTGCTGTCTCAATCTGTGGAAGAAGAGAATAATATAGGATCTAATATTTTAACTCTTTGCATACTTTATCCTGACCTCAGCAACAAGAATGTAGTCTCTGTGCAACACTTAGCACATTAAGGATTGGAAGTGATACATTGTTTCAAAGAGTTCTAGGTAAATTTAAAGCAGAGTAAAACTGCAAGTCAGGAATTTTGATTATGAATAACCTGAGAGTGCACCCATACAAGAGATCATAACAAAGGGTCCCAACTGACTGTACTTCGTCTGAGAATGAGATCAGTTGCCATGAACATCAAACTCACCCTGGCAACCACCTCCCAATAACGACCACCTGCCCACAACCACCAGCCAAAAGATCTTCAAGGACGGTTTCTTCTTCTACGTAGTTGACCTTTCCATAACAATCACCTGTCTATAACAACCACTGTTGGTTGGTCCCTTTTGGTGGTCATTACAGACATAAACTGTGTAATCCCTTGGTTTCAAAGCCCGTAATAAGGGCCGAGGTGCATGAGAAAGTTACCACTCAAACGACAGCCAGCCGCAGTGTTGGATTGGTTGAAACTGAGCTTTGCTGAGATTTCAACCAATCAGAACCTGCAGTTTGTTCTCTCCCGTTTGGGTGGCACCCACTTTCGCTTCGTGCCCCTCACCCCTGGCCTCCAAATAGTGAGCATCTTCGTGTCACACTCCACACACCTCCATCCATCCTTTGTCTGATGTGAGCCGTCTCCACGTGGCGAGGAAGGCACCAGCCCCTGTACCGTTCCGTGCCTGCAGGTTGCCGCCAATGACCAGTGTGTCTTTGACCGTCAGTGGACATTCCACCGACTGAAAGATGCTCATGTTGTTGATCTCCACATTGTTGTAGCTGGGGCTGAACAGACGTAACAAATAATGCTCAGCAATGTGGTGAAATTCAAAACTAAATTTCAATTTAAATCTTGCAAAAAAGTCCCAACTAAAAGCACGGCTTTGCGACATGGGGAAAATCAAAACAAAATTTCAATTTCAATTTTTCGCAAAGCAAAGGATGCTAGAGCGGTAGCAAGACCTAACTAAAAGCACTGTGAACAAGTAGACCACAGTCGAAATGCAAAACTAAAATACTGTAATTTAGTGTAAAGCCACGTAGGCACATTGTTTCAGGTTGGTTCATACAGCTGATGCAGTAGAAAAAGTAAAACAGTCAAAACTGCACAAGATTTTGTAGTACATAGGAGAGAAGAAAACAAGTCGCGTAAGGCGAAAATACAATATTTAGTCAAGTAGCTGCCATTTTTCAGCAAGACCGTATACTCGTGGCATCGTCAGTCCACCGCTCATGGCAAAGGCAGTGAAATTGACAAGAAGAGCGGGGTAGTAGTTGCGCTAAGAAGGATAGCACGCTTTTCTGTACCTCTCTTTGTTTTAACTTTCTGAGCGTGTTTTTAATCCAAACATATCATATCTATATGTTTTTGGAATCAGGAACCGACAAGGAATAAGATGAACGTGTTTTTAAATTGATTTGGACAATTTAATTTTGATAATAATTTTTATATATTTAATTTTCAGAGCTTGTTTTTAATCCGAATATAACATATTTATATGTTTTTGGAATCAGCAAATGATGGAAAATAAGATAAACGTAAATTTGGATCGTTTTATAAATTTTTATTTTTTTTTACAATTTTCCGATTTTTAATGACCAAAGTCATTAATTATTTTTTAAGCCACCAAGCTGAAATGCAATACCGAACCCCGGGCTTCGTCGAAGAGTACTTGACCAAAATTTCAACCAATTTGGTTGAAAAATGAGGGCGTGACAGTGCCGCCTCAACTTTCACGAAAAGCCGGATATGACGTCATCAAAGACATTTATCAAAAAAATGAAAAAAACGTTCGGGGATTTCATACCCAGGAACTCTCATGTCAAATTTCATAAAGATCGGTCCAGTAGTTTAGTCTGAATCGCTCTACACACACACACACACACACAGACACACACACGCACACACGCACATACACCACGACCCTCGTTTCGATTCCCCCTCGATGTTAAAATATTTAGTCAAAACTTGACTAAATATAAAAACTGAAATCCAAGTGATATGCCTGAGGATTTAACTTTTTTACATACAGTGATTCATGCAAAAGGCCATGTCAGACACACAACACAAAACAGTGTTTTCTTTCAAAACAAACACAAAACAGCGTGTTTCCCATGTGACATCCCACAAAACGCGTTTTACAAAACACTGTTTTGTGTTTTCGCATCGTGTTTTGGGTTTTAGAGCATGCTCTAAAATCTGAAAACACGTTTTGGTAGTCAGCCAATGAACGCGGACGGTCAACTCATGTGACTCGGTTTCCGGCACCACGGAGATAGAAAAAAAATGGCCGACTCAGATGTGGTACAGGACCCATGAATCCTAACTAGATTCTATGGAGCCTCTCACGATTGAAGAGTGGCAATAATATCAGTGGGCGCTGCCAGCCGTGTTGTTTACAAACCCAAACACAGCGCGGTAGCTGGACGGGTCAAGCTGACACTGACCGTATCAGTGGGCACTGCCAGCCCGGCGTGTTGATAGCTGGATGGGTCAAGCTGACGCTGACCGATATTTCTGTGAAAATGCGCACCGCGCTTCATCTGTGTGATTCGCGTGTGACATCCTCTCTTTAAAAACACGTGTTTCCCCGATGTTTTGAGATGGTGTTTTGGTCGAAAACATGGTTTTGTGTTGTGCGTCTGTCTCTGCCTTTACAGTATTCTTTGTTGTTGTCTTCTTACTGCGATACATTATGTACCTTGAAAACATTTAGTTTTACACACAACTCACCCGTAGTAAACATCGTCATCATCATCTCCATATTCATCAAACAGATCTGTAGCATTGACCCCAACAGTGACTGTGCCCTGGGAGAAATACAAACAACGTCAGCATTTAGATCACACATTTGTTAATTATTCTACTCACCCGCAGAGGTAACCACTGAGCCTGAGAGACTTTTGGGAAAATGTCATCTTGAAAACTACACCTCCACCCCTGCCAGATAACCACTGACCCAGAGAGACTTTTGGGAAAATGTCATCTTGAAAATTACATCTTCTGTGACTTTGTGCAAAATAGAACATCACATTATTTATTCAAAATTAACAACTACAATGCGCACAAAAGTTACAAATTTAAGCTAATATTGTGAAACTTGGTAGGTCACAAGGCTGAAAAGAGGGTAAGATTCATTAACAGTTTTTAATCTGAATTGAAGAAAAACGAAACACTCACTCTTGGGTTTGTCCTCTGTTGTAGACGCCTTTCTTCCCTTTCTCTTTGCAGTCTCTCGTACTCTGCAATGATTTCTGCTGGCGTCTTGGTCCGAGAGATTATCTGGTAATCACAAACACTACTGCATGTCATTGTTTCTCATGCTTCACTGCAGGCTCCAGGCCCATTGTTCATTTTCCATAATATTCACGACATTAATCACTTTAACAATGTTTCCTTCACCATGCTTCCTGGGTCATGGAGGACCCAGAGCCTTGCAAAAGTGTCTGTGTTTCTGAAACTACTGGGAGTATTTGATTGAGACTTTATGTAATCCTAAAAGTAAAACACCATAGGACCCTCCCTTTGACCACTTGCTGAAGGATTATCTTTGTAAACAAACCAACAATGACGTAATTTGAACTGGGCAGTCTGGATGATGTGGGTCGTGGGCGATCCATATGGAATTAAAGAAGGAATCTACGATGTTTATCCTGAAAGAACTGAACTAATTTTCCAAACAACTGTTAACTAACTATATTTAAAATGTAAAGCAATTCCACTGACCTCCAAGCCTTCCGTCTTCAGACCTTTCTCTCCGTAGGTGTCGTAGATTGTCCGCTTGTGCTTGTCAATCAAGACTGGAAACAAGTAAGGCCAAATAAAAAAAATAGTCTGTTTACGGTAACATAGGCCAAAAAAATACGGTCGGTAGGTCGGGATTTTTTTTTCTTTCCTTTTAAAAAAAAACCCCATATTTTAAATTTATTTTGCCAAAAAACAAAGAATTTTTTTCTTTTCTTCCCCAAATGCCAAAAAAAAGTTTAGGGTCGCGCGAAAAAATAGGGTCGGTTGGGATACCGTAAACAGACTATTTTTTTTTGTTGGCCTAACAACTGTTCAAGTTCTTGAACTGCCTGCGTGGTATACTGGTAAATTCCTTAAATGCAAAGCAGTCATAACATATGCACTTTATTTCTTCTTAATAAGTTACTAACACATATTTAGTAATTTACACAAACTGGATACATATTTCATCAACAGGAAAATATTATTGGAGCAGAGTCCCAAGCAGAAGCTTTACTTCATGAATTGATTTCAATTAACTTTTAAGTAAATACACACTCACGAATTAAGTATGAAACTTTGAAAGCAAAACTATACATGTTCAACTAACTTTACTAGACAACTACTAGTACATGTCCAAGTTAAGTTTTTCAAGTGACTTCTTTTTAATTTGATTCAATAAAAAGGTTAAATCCCGCAAAAGTACTCACTTTCATGAGCTTTCTTCAACTTGCTAAACACTTCTTCCGCTGCTTTCTTCTTGCTTGGATCAAGATGCTTGTCAGGGTGATAGATCTTACTGAGTCGACGAAATGCATAGTTGATTTCTTCTGTTGTTGCCTAAAGGTATCAGAAAACAACAACTTCATTCAGCAAAAATACCAAATACCTGTTATACACAACAACTTTGCTTATTAATATAGACAATATCAACAACGAACACGGTTGATCTTTCAACAAACTAAACCTTCTGACTTTCACTTTCAGTCATACATCAAACGTGATTTCAACGTTTGCTAAGAAAAGTTACAGCCAATGATAATTCAGATGCTTTTACTAGTTTTAGAAGACCAAACAGATATAAGAAATTAATCATTTCACTGATGATCATTACAGGTTACAGTGGTAAGTGTGATGACCTAACACCCTCGGGACCAACCAAGGGTGACACAAACATTGATCATTTATAATGACTACAAGTACAATCAATTAATATGAGGCGTATATCGCGCATATTTCGTGGGTACAGTTCTAAGCGCAGGGATTTTTTTCATTTTTTTTTAATTTAATTTTTTTTATAACTTTTTACATTTAGTCAAGTTTTGACTAAATGTATTAACGTAGAGGGGGGAATCGAGACGAGGGTCGTGGTGTATGTGCGTGTGTGCGTGTGTGTGTGTGTCTGTGTATGTGTGTAGAGCGATTCAGACTAAACTACTGGACCGATCTTTATGAAATTTGACATGAGAGTTTCTGGGTATGATAATCCTCAGACGTTTTTTTCCTTTTTTTGATAAATGTCTTTGATGACGTCATATCCGGCTTTTCGTGAAAGTTGAGGCGGCACTGTCACGCCCTCATTTTTCAACCAAACTGGTTGAAATTTTGGTCGGGTAATGTTCGACGAAGCCCGGACTTCGGTATTGCATTTCAGCGTGGTGGCTTAAAAATTAATTAATGACTTTGGTCATTACAAATCTGAAAATTGTAAAAAAAATGTTTTTTTATAAAACGATCCAAATTTACGTTTATCTTATTCTCCATCATTTCCTGATTCCAAAAACATATAAATATGTTATATTCAGATTAAAAACAAGCTCTGAAAATTAAATATATAAAAATTATTATCAAAATTAAATTTTCCAAATCAATTTAAAAACACTTTTATCTTATTCCTTGTCGGTTCCTGATTCCAAAAACATATAGATATGATATGTTTGGATTAAAAACACGCTCAGAAAGTTAAAACGAAGAGAGGTACAGAAAAGCGTGCTATCCTTCCCAGCGCAACTACTACCCCGCTCTTCTTGTCAATTTCACTGCCTATGCCGTGAGCGGTGGACTGACGATGCTACGAGTATACGGTCTTGCTGCGTTGCATTGCGTTCAGTTTCATTCGGTGAGTTCGACAGCTACTTGACTAAATGTTGTATTTTCGCCTTACGCGACTTGTTTACATTTAGTCAAGTTTTGACTAAATGTTTTAACATAGAGGGGGGAATCGAGACGAGGGTCGTGGTGTATGTGTGTCTGTCTGTCTGTGTGTGTGTGTAGAGCGATTCAGACTAAACTACTGGACCGATCTTTATGAAATTTGACATGAGAGTTCCTGGGTATGATATCCTCAGACGTTTTTTTCATTTTTTTGATAAATGTCTTTGATGACGTCATATCCGGCTTTTCGTGAAAGTTGAGGCGGCACTGTCACGCTCTCATTTTTCAACCAAATTGGTTGAAATTTTGGTCAAGTAATCTCCGATGAAGCCCGGACTTCGGTATTGCATTTCGGCTTGGTGGCTTAAAAATTAATTAATGATTTTGGTCATTAAAAATCTGAACATTGTAAAAAATAAATTTATAAAACGATCCAAATTTACGTTCATCTTATTCTCCATCATTTTCTGATTTCAAAAACATATAAATATGTTATATTTGGATTAAAAACAAGCTCTGAAAATTAAAAATATAAAAATTATGATCAAAATTAAATTTTCGAAATCAATTTAAAAACACTTTCATCTTATTCCTTGTCGGTTCCTGATTCCAAAAACATATAGATATGATATGTTTGGATTGAAAACACTCTCAGAAAGTTAAAACGAAGAGAAGTACAGAAAAGCGTGCTATCCTTCTCAGCGCAACTACTACCCCGCTCTTCTTGTCAATTTCACTGCCTTTGCCATGAGCGGTGGACCGACGATGCTACGTGTATACGGTCTTGCTGCGTTGCATTGCGTTCAGTTTCATTCTGTGAGTTCGACAGCTACTTGACTAAATGTTGTATTTTCGCCTTACGCGACTTTTTTTTACAGTACCTTCAATGTGATACCCCTGTGATAAGAGGAAACCTCTTAATAAAAGACACCTTGTCTCTTTGTCTACAACCCTGACCAAAATACACCTCTGCCATGTAAGGACCACAGGCGGAAGGTATCGTCCACTGGACTACTACTATCACAACAAGAAGAGCAAACGCTCGATCGAGTCACTTTCGCAGTTCTGAATATTATATGAGGCATCAGATGGACAGGAAGAAATTGCTATTCACAACACAATGAGTCACGTTCACATAAAATTTGAGCCCGGTCACTTTTATAGTTTCCGAGAAAAGCCCAACGTTAAGTTGTGTGTTGCCGAACAGAAAAGGCTAGTTATCTCCCTTGTTTTTCTGATAACGTTCGTAAAAGGCTACAGATGTAAATACTTTGATGTAAAGAATAATCCTACAAAGTTTCAATCACATCCGATGAACTTTGTCAAAGATATAAAATGTCTAATTTTTCCTTTGACGCTGACCTGTGACCTTGAAAAAGGTCAAAGGTCAACGAAACCATCGTTAAAGTGTAGAGGTCATTGGAGGTCACGACTAAACAAAATATGAGCCCGATCGCTTTGATAGTTTCCGAGAAAAGTCCAACGTTAAGGTGGTGTCTACGGACGGCCGGCCGGCCGGCCGGACAGACTAACACTGACCGATTACATAGTCACTTTTTCTCAAGTGACTCAAAAAGACTACAAGGTACGTCACTCACCTTCGAGTCTTCTGTGTGCTTGGAGTCGCCTCCTGGGGAAAAATATTGTTCAAGACGGTTTGCCTCTTCCTACAGTCTGTGTCAGGTCAAATAAATACAGTTGAATGATTGTTTGAACTGTATGTACCTTTAATTTTCAGCTTCCGTCCGTTGCAGGTTGTTTTTAACCATCATTTGGACGAATCTTCGTTTGCGAGCCGCTAATTTCCACTTGGCGTCAAACTCATGCATCCGCACCGAATATGCATACCAGCGCTCATTGGTTAATAACAGGATATTCGATGATTATTTTCCCGTGGGTAGCTTCCCTTTGCTGCACAATATTTACATATGTTTTAGACCAATGTCAATGAGCGCTGGTATGCATATTCGGTGCGGATGCATGAGTTTGACGCCAAGTGGAAGTTAGCGGCTCGCAAACGAAGATTCGTCCAAATGATGGTTAATAACAACCTGCAACGGACGGAAGCTGAAAATTAAAGGTACATACAGTTCAAACAATCATTTAACTGTATTTATTTGACCTTACACAGACTGTAGGAAGAGGCAAACCGTCTTGAACAATATTTTCCCCCAGGAAGCGACTCCAAGAACACAGAAGACTCGAAGGTGAGTGACGTACCTTGTAGTCTTTCTGTGATAGTAGTAGTCCAGTGGACGATACCTTCCGCCTGTGGTAAGGACACAGGTCTGTAATGTGGGGACACGTACTTTCAGCAGGTCCTAAAGGTGTCTTTAGTTTTATGTTATACATATCGCTGCAGGAACCACACATGTTGGTTTGTTTTGTTTTGGGAAGTACACACACACATGTGCACGCACACACATGTGCTTGTTAATGTAAATTGGCGTTGCTAACAGTGTTTGCAAACTGTATAATTTAACTTGTTTCTGAGAAATGAACAATGAGTAGAATGACAATCTGTCAAATTATAAAACCACGCACGACAGAACGGTTTAACAATAGTTCTCACAGGAACGATCCATCAAAACTAGCACATATATCCTGCAGTAGCAAACAAAGCATTTAATCAAGACGAGCGCAAAACCAGCGCCGAAGCAGTGCCATACGTATGTTGTAATGATGGTGTGATGTGAGGTCCCCGAGACACTTTCAGTTTGTGTGCCTGCGGTCGTTTATGCTCCATGCGATATTTTGAGAAGCAAAACTGGAGCAGAACTGATATTTGTCATAACTCTGCAAGTCAATCCCAAACTGTCTTCCGCTTGCACGTACCTCCTTGCCGACATTCAGCAGTGCATAAAAATCGTTGGCAAGAAAATCGTCATCTTCTTCCAAGGACGCCGCCATGCTTACCGGTAGCGGAAATGATGTAACTAAAGCCGGTATTTATTCACGGACCATTTGTTATTCGACTGAGAATTTGAGAAAGATAACAATATGACACTTTGGATATGACTTTGGTTAAGTTCTAGGGTAAATCTTTAAAAAAACAAAGTGATCATTTGTAGAGCTGCTTATATTATTTCCGACTGCGCATGCGCAGTCAAGATTTGGCATAAGCTAGAAGAAGGTAACGAGACAAATTCAGTAATTTTATGCATTGCTTTTCACAAGAACTGTGGGTTTTTAACCGGTGACAGAATGGTGGATTATACTTCAGAGGCTGTACTATAGAGAGTTGTCGTGTATGTTCCAAAGTAGAAATGACTTTCCCCACAAACACGGTTTATTGCTGGTGTGCAGTGTAAACAAATTATCCATGTTTACATTTTTGGCTAAAAAGATTGAAGGTTGGTTATCTTTGAAACTTCCATTCACCTGTCAGCACAGCAGAGTTTTAGAACACGGTATTAAATGAACAGTTCATTTTTCAAGGTCTCTATTTATCTGGTGACCTGAATAATAAAAGTAGTCTTGAGGGAGACACCTAAAAACCACTTCAACCAGACCACCACACCCTTTTGAAGAGTCTTGTGTCCGGAACATTGTGTATGTCTGTGCTTTCTTCAGATATATTTATTAGCATTAAGCTGATGCTTAATTCATGGTTACAGTCGACTGTTGCTTAATTGTTTTGCATAATATTGTATCAGAAAACCTTCGCCTTCTGACTCTATACTTACAGTAGCAGGGATGTCGTTAGGCGTCGGACATCGGACATAGACCGATTTAGAGGCTCAAATGTTCGATTCACATAGCCGCATGGCGGTCAGATGTCCTATCATTTTGAACTAAGCGCTGGCGTTGTCCGATAAGAACTCAATTCCTTCGGACAGCGCGATATTTTTTAATGTTCCTTTCAAGATACACATTTTCAAAAAGCGACGAAGCACTCTCGCGTACAGGTTCACTGAGGTTGTGCAGTGCGGATCTTGCGTTTGGGTGACACCCGTCTGCAGCACATTAAAGTTAGGAGTATGGGAGACAACTCCAACTGACAAAGTCTTGCGTCTGCTTTTGCTTTCAGTTCGAGACATTTTGACGAAGCGCACCGAGTTATGCCACCGAAAAATAAATCTAAAGCCTACCAAAGTTCAACAAAAGCTGAACACGTTTGGCTATTCAACGGCATCCTGTGCTACATTAGGGTCAAAAACAGGGGGGAACACGGCGAGTGTCATTCTTGAAAATGAAAAAAATTCTGACGTTCTATTGAAATTTCTGAAAGCGGTCAAATGTCCTATTGATGCTGAAGAGCTAGGACATTTGTCCCATAGGTATGAATTTGTAGCAACATCCCTGCAGTAGTGTACTCCTTTTTGATTGGTAATATTTGTTCACAGGTCTGTATTACAAGAGCATCAAAACAGAGTAGAAATTAACCTCATCAAAGATGATCCCATAGTTACACTCGCAATGGAGTAGTGGACCATCAGAAGCACCATGGAGGGGCAGACTAGTGGTCAGCCTCCTCCTGGAAGCAACCAAGAAGATGATGAGCCACCCAAACTCAACTTGCCCGAACAGCTGCAGAAAATTGTGCCAGCCACTGAACTGCCATCTAACCTCACCCGATGGAACACCAATGAGGTAAGAATAGTAGTTTGATTGTTATCAGATATTTATTTGTTTGCAATGACTGATAATTACGGAGCGAAGTAAATTTATTGGCAAGACCGATAGCATTGATGATTGACTGGAATTTGTGTGTGTGTGGGTGTGTATGTGAACTAAAACAAAGAATTTGAACATGTATTGTATAATACAAAACCATGACAAAAGCTGTTGGACAGACTGCACTTGAAATTGCTATAGACATTGTAATTTGTATGTGACTGATAGGATTATTTAAAATGATAATATGATAAGCTATTTAAATTCGTACAAAATAATTTTGCTTTGAGCGACTGTCATAAATGATTTGAGTTGATTTTGTAGCAGCTAGGGTTGATTCTTGGTCATGCAAGTACGTTTCTGCATACTACTTAATAGTAACTTAAATACTGGTTGCATAAAATTAATATCCTGCAATCACTGGTTATAATGCAAAGCTTGACTGGAAATAAAACTGGAAGGTGTGCTTAGCTTCAGTATGACCAGTTCAGACATCCATTCTTTGTATTCTCTTCCTGTGCTTCTAATGTTTCCTGGTGGACTCTTAACATTGATAACAATTTACTGTACAGTAAGCTGAGATTGAGAAGACTTAATTTCCTTCAGAATTATTTTTCTTTTTGGGTCTATTTACTCATTTAGACAGTTATTCAAGAATTGGATTTGGAGCACAGAATAAATGTAGCAGTAGCCTAGGTCAACGGTCATTGATGCATACTTTTTTTTATCTTTCTGAGGCATTTGTCTGACCACTGGCCCGTCTGATAGTTTTGACATGTAAAAGGTCTTCTGACCATTTCTATCAAGCGGACCAGGCCAGGATATTTGGAACTATACATATTTTTAATCCAGGTCCAATCTGACCTTTCAACCATGCATGTGTAGTACCCAGCTGCGTATCCTGATTCCTTCTTCTCCCTGTGTTCTTCCTTCTTCCTGTGTTCTTCCTTCTTCCTGTGTTCTTCCTTCTGCCTGTGTTCTTCCTTCTCCCTCTCTCCTGAAGAGGTTTGATCAGACTTAAAGTTAAAGGCTCATAAACTAATTACTTCATCCTAGCGTTGATTTGTGTTTTTGTTTCACAGGAAATAGCTGCCATACTGATTGCGTTTGATCGGCACAAAGAATGGCTCTTGGACAAACCAAGGATCCGGTAAGCATTTCTTTGTACATGTCTAAAAGAAGTATTCTACTGTGTTATAGGTTCCATTCTAATCTAAGCATCTTATACCGCACGTGCTCACACACACATGCACGTGTGCGCGCACACACACCACACGACACACACACACACACACACAGTGACACACACACCTTCTCCCCTCAACAAAAGTCGATTTTCTATTCATTATGTCTGTAAATTTGCCTCCATTTTAAGAATCACTCTATTTTTCAGATGTAACTTTCTTTGATTCTGTGAAGATTTTTTTTGTGTGTGTGAGGGGGGGGGGAGATTCCAGGATACTTTATTTTGAAATGATTTTGATTGACAGGCCAGCCAGTGGCTCTTTGCTGATGTACAATCGCAAAAAGGTGATGTTCAGGCGTGATGGATACTGCTGGAAGAAACGACGGGATGGAAAGACCAACAGGGAAGACCATATGAAGCTCAAAGTCAAAGGCGTTGAGGTAAATTCATGTTCATTGTTTTACATGGTTGTCGGGAGTTATCTTGAACTTGAAGTCTTGCAGACCTATTGAAATTATTCTTTGATGCATGTATACATGATCATGATTGGGTGCCTTATTACATTTAGTTTGTTGAGTCAATGAGTGACTGTCGGGAATGACACCGTGCTGGCAGATCATGTCAGAAAACTTTTATTGTTTGAAGTTTGAGTACGAATACTGAGTGCAGGAAGCTTAGTAGAAGGGATAGAGGAGTGGTATAATCTGTTGTACAAAACCAGTAACTGGATATTCTTTGTTTTGATTAGCTTTGGAGGTTTTTCGGACACTTTCACAATCAGCATATTGTAATGAAATGTCATAAGTGCTGTGGCACAGGTAGTACAGTTAGTTAGCGTGAAAATGCAAGATGTTATCTGTTTCAATGCTAAACTACTCAAACTTCTCTTATTCTCTTTTGCAGTGTATCTATGGCTCCTATGTGCATTCTGCCATCTTACCTACCTTTCACAGAAGATGCTACTGGCTACTGCAGGTATAGATGTCTTACTTTAATATGTATCTATCTGTATTGAAGTTTGGGATAGTGTACTGATCACCAATTAAGGTTTTGACAGCCGGTGCAGTAGATAAGTTACTGTCATGTGCTGTCAGTTTCACACAGTTGTTGGGGTTGCCTGGCACTTTTAAACCCAGCACGTACACATGTGTGAGCATACGAGTGTACACACACACACACACATGCTGCTGATATATTTTTGAGTCACTTGAGAAAAAGTGACTCTATGTAATCGGTCAGTGTTAGTCTGTCCGGCCGTCCGGCCGGCCGTCCGGCCGGCCGTCCGTAGACACCACCTTAACGTTGGACTTTTCTCGGAAACTATCAAAGCGATCGGGCTCATATTTTGTTTAGTCGTGACCTCCAATGACCTCTACACTTTAACGATAGTTTCGTTGACCTTTGACCTTTTTCAAGGTCACAGGTCAGCGTCAAAGGAAAAATTAGACATTTTATATCTTTGACAAAGTTCATCGGATGTGATTGAAACTTTGTAGGATTATTCTTTACATCAAAGTATTTACATCTGTAGCCTTTTACGAACGTTATCAGAAAAACAAGGGAGATAACTAGCCTTTTCTGTTCGGCAACACACAACTTAACGTTGGGCTTTTCTCGGAAACTATAAAAGTGACCGGGCTCAAATTTTATGTGAACGTGACTCATTGTGTTGTGAATAGCAATTTCTTCCTGTCCATCTGATGCCTCATATAATATTCAGAACTGCGAAAGTGACTCGATCGAGCGTTTGCTCTTCTTGTTGATATTAAGTGTTACCTTTAAAGTGAAGTCAGCAATGTTAAATGTCTGTTAACAAAGAGGCCTTACGCTGTTTGATGTTAGTAGCTGTATAATTTTTTAACCTCACGTTGTAGCCGTCCTGGTGGGATATTTGAATGTACCCAACCCTCCTAGCGACGTTCAGCCCAAATGTTAGAAATCTGCCGTTGTTGACACTTAAGCCTGTCCTTAACTGGACGAAGTTGACTACACGAAGTATACTTCATAACGCTGAATTCAGGCTCAATTAAGGACGGGCTTTAGGGCTAGCGTTTTGGCGTGATGAGATTTCAGAACCCCCATGTTGAGATATTTGAATGTGCTCAACCCTCCCAGTGACGTTTCAGCCCAATTGAACAGGAACAAATGTTAGAAATCTGCCGTTGCCGACGCTTAGTGCTACAGCTAGCGTTTTTGCGTGATGTGATTTCAGAACCCCCATGTTGTCCTGGTGCACTACCTGAATGTGCCCAACCCGCCCAACAACCCCAAGATGAGTCTCATGCCCAGTCTGTCGGGAGAGATGCGCAACAAGGAGTGGAGCAAGGAGGAGCTGGTGGATCAACTCAGACCCATGTGTAAGTACACCTGTACCTCTATCCGGGTGCACTGTACAGGGGCAAATGTACCCATGTGTAAGTATGTGTGTACCTCTATCCTGGTGCAGTGTACAGGGACACATGTACCCAACTGTAAGTGCAGTGTACAGGGACACATGTACCCAACTGTAAGTGCAGTGTACAGGGACACATGTACTCAACTGATAGTGCAGTGTACAGGGACACATGTACCCAACTGTAAGTGCAGTGGTACCTGTACCCAACTGTATGAGATCTGTAACATCTGATTAAATTACATCCTTTACCCAACTCACAAATAGCAATTAACTCTAGTTCAGTGCTGGTAACGCTGTACGCGTCCCCTTGGTAACAAGGAAGGCGCCTCTAAAAAAAGAGTGACAGAGACCCGTAAGGGTGTCAAAGCCAGCCCGGAAACGAGGCCCCTTCCGTATGCGTGCGCATAAGCCGCCAACTTATCATTTTCTCAACTCAGCGCCCAACAGGACTGGTCGCTTTACTGTACGCTCCGACTGTTTTCAGTCTTGTTGCTTGGTCTTCTGACTTTGGCTTCTACCCCTTGGTCTGCCGCCTAGCTGGGTCTGCATCCTTGCCGTTATTGGGTGAGAGATTTCTTGTTTTTGTAACTTTGGCGACATATTGTCGCATGTTTGTGAACTTATGAAATTTTCTTGAAGAAATATTTTTTCGTGAGTTTGCTTTACCATGGCGGATAGCGTCAAGCCTAAGACTAGTTCGAGACAGGCTTCGGCTACTACTTCTCCTACTGCTAGTTTAGCTTCGTCTAAGTCTTCTTCTAGAAGGGAGAGTGCTGGAAAGGCCGCTTCTTCTTCTGGGTCGGGGATTGATAAATGTCCGAAAGTTGTTGACAAAACTTCGTCCGCCATTTTGTCCGTTGAAAAGGACAAGGTCACGCCTTGTGACAAAAATGTTTCGAATGTGGATAAACATGCTTTGTTGTCGGGGGCCCCTGGCGATTCAGGGTTTTTGCCCTCCGATATTGCGTCTTTGCTTCTGACTATTAGTTCACAGGTTTCGACTTTGGCCGCAGATTTGACGGCGACGAAAGCAGAGTTACGTTCTTCCGTTTCAGCTTCCTCTCTCGCAGGTGCAGCTGTGGCTGCTACTTCGGTGGTCCGGGCTGAGGTTCATGCGTCGCAGCAGGGCGATGGACGTCTTGTGCCCTCGTTGTCTGAGCATGGGCTCTTTGAAGGTATGTCCTCACCACATGGTGCCGGGTTCTCCGGTGCCAGTGGTGTGCGAAAACAGGAGCGAGTAGACCGTGTTCGCGGCGAAAGCACCGAAACCCCCGCCGTTAATCCGCATCGAGCGCTTTCGGTAGAGGCTAGGAGCCCTGTTGTTCGTAGGGATTTGTCATACCACTCTCACTCAGAGTCGGGTCGATCATTTCCCCTTCCGCCCTGGGGGCAGGAAGATGATGGTGTCTCCGGAGCTGACCAGGAGAGTCTCTCTGGGGTTCACCTGCCTGACTGCGATGGCGAGCAGGCTGAAGAGATGGATGAGGGTGCTTCCACGGCTGTGGATGACACCCAACTTAACGTGCCGTTTAAGCTGTCGAGCGCAGTGTCGTCGGCAGCTGAGACGGCTTTTAAGTACTTTCCGGAAGGGGTGGTGCGAAGCAAGCAGAGACTTCCACCACCGCTGTCCGCCTTTGACGATTTTCGGTCCTCCAAGAGTCCGAAGGATCAGTTCCGGTTTCGGGAGTCGTCATCGGTTGCTTATGTCTTGGCACATGTGTTCAAGGGAAGGAATACTCCTGCGGTGCCGTTGTTGGCTCAACACGGAGAGGCACCAGAGGATGTGTTGCCTTGGTTGGCTAAAGCGGGGGAGAGGGCTGTTTCTGGGATTCAGAAACTTAGGCTCACCCCTCGCCCTATCAGTTTGGTCGAGACGTTTGCTTTGCCCTCTACTGTGCTTCCGGTTTCCCCGGAATTGGCTTCTTTGAGGGAGGATGGCTACGGCAACAACAGAGTTGTCCCGTATTCCGAAGCCTCTCTTTTGGCTTTGGAGGAAGCAGGGAGAGCTCAGCTTGAGCTGGCCTCAGTGTCAGAATCGTTGCAGCGGGCCCTTTCTAGGTCTATTGCTTTGTCGTTGGACCCGTTTGAATTTCGTTTTGAAGCGTCTGCACTTGATGTGAGTACTCTTTTTGCCACGCTGGCGAAGGTCACTAGAGAACAGATGGTGATCTCCGCTAACCTTTATGCGCATGCCGTGCATTCAAGAAGGACAGCGTTCTTGACAGGTTCTAGGATTACCAACAAATCCACGATCGAGAGTTTAAAGGTTTCTCCTTTCTCGGAAGGGTCCCTGTTGGGTCAGGCATCTCTTGATGCGCTGCAGAGGGAGACCCAGGATGCTAGGGACCTAGCTATAGCCCGTCTCGCTTCTCACGGGTTTTCGAAGCCCCAGAACAAACCACACACGCAATCACAGTCCTCTGCCAAGCCTCAGACTGCTTCGTCTGGTGGTGGCAAGACTCACAAACAATCCTTTGCTTCTTCGAGTAGGGGTCGCGGTGCTCCGTACCCGAAGAGGGGCCAATCTTTTGGCGCCTCTAGGGGGTCGGGGCGTAAGCCTCACCCCCAATGAAGCTCCCCCGAGCAGGCTATCCCGGTAGCCCCCGCACTGGTTGTAGCGGGCCCAGGGCCCTCACTTCCTGGCTGCAGCTGGTGGACAGCAAGTGGGTTACTGGGATAGTTCGTTCGGGGTTCCGACTTCTCTGGTCAGGAGAAAAAGCACCTCTGACCAGGATAATCCCGCCATGCAAACCTCCAAGAGATCCAGAGGCGAGAGCCGCAGTTCAAGGAGAGGTTTCAGCCCTTCTTTTGAAAGGGGCGATAGAGGAGGTATTGGACCTTCGGTCCCCGGGGTTTTACGGCAGACTTTTCGTTGTGCCAAAAGCCTCAGGGGCTAGGAGACCGGTGCTGGATCTATCTACTCTGAACAAGTATCTCCGAACTGTGAAGTTCACTATGGAGACGCCGACCTCTGTGCGAGAGGCACTTCGCCCAGGCGATTGGGCGACCTCAGTGGACCTCACAGATGCATACTTTCATGTCTTGATGCATGTAACAGACAGAAAGTGGTTGCGCTTCCGCTGGGGCGAAAAGGCATATCAGTTCAGGGCTCTCCCGTTTGGCCTTTCTCTCGCACCATGGATCTTCACCATCGTGGTGCGACAACTTTGCTCTCTGCTGAGAAAGGAGGGCATTCGTCTGCGAGCCTACTTGGACGACTGGCTGATCCTCAATCAGGACAGGGATCTGTGCCATGTTCATACTCGCAAGGTCCTCAGGCAGGCCGCTCAGCTCGGATTCTCCGTAAACCTGGGCAAGTCGGAACTGATTCCATCACAGAATTTCACTTACTTAGGGATGGAGTTCGACACTCTCAGTTGGACTGTCCGCCCGTCTCAGAAGAGGGTGTCCAAGCTTCAAGACTTGCTTCGTGCGCTTCACGGAGAGAATCTGGCCAGTGTACGGGTTTTGACATCGGTACTTGGCCAGATGGAGTCTATGGCTACTCTTATCCCACTGGGCAGGGTGCACAAAAGGCCTTTTCAGGCTGCCCTTCAGTCTCGGTGGGATCAGTCAACCCAGGGTTGGGACACTCAGGTTTCGCTGGAGACCTGGTTTTTCGAGACCACGCAGGTCTGGCTCCTCCCCTGGGTTTTACAGGGAGTTCCGATAGTTTGCCCGTCTCCAGAGAACGAGCTTTTCACCGATGCTTCTCTGATGGGGTGGGGAGCTCACCTGGGGGAGCATGTGGCGCCGGGGGTGTGGGACTTGTCTCAACCTTCACGTCACATCAACGCGCTGGAGTTGGAGGCTGTTTCGTTGGCGCTCCAAGCTTTTCTGCCTTTCGTTCAGAACAGTCATGTCAGACTGCACACCGACAACATGACAGTTGCGGCTTATGTGAACAGGCAGGGCGGAACGAGATCCCGCAGTCTCTCAGACAGGGCGTGCCTCATCCTAAAGTGGTGCGTTTCGCATCACATTCTGCTGTCAGCCATCTTTCTGAAGGGAAGCTTGAACGTCCTGGCGGACGCACTGAGCAGGGGGGACAAGGTGGTCCATTCAGAGTGGACCCTGTCTCATCAGTCCCTGCACCGACTTTGGGTACAGATACAGAAGCCGCAAATCGACTTGTTTGCGACTCGTTATTCAGCGAGGCTTCCTCTGTTTGTTTCCCCCTTCCCGGATCCTCTGGCGTGGGGCGTGAACGCTCTGGAAATGGACTGGTCCAATCTGACAGCTTACGCCTTCCCTCCGTTTTGTCTGTTGGGCAAAGTTCTCAGGAAGGTCGACTTGGAGAGACCAGCGCTGGTTCTGGTTGCCCCATTTTGACCAAGCCAGCACTGGTTCCCGGACTTGCTGCGACTGGCGGTTCGACCGCCTATCCCCATCGCAGTAAGAAAGGGAGAACTCTTGCAACCCAGGTCAGGCATTCATCACGAGAACCCTCAGGCGTTAAACCTTCACGGTTGGATACTGTCAGAAGCTCTTTGCTTAAGGCAGGGGCCTCTTCGGCCACGGTAGACTTTGTGAATCATGCTCATAGGAAGTCGACCAGTTCGGTCTACTCGTCCCACTGGGCCTCCTGGGTTAAATGGTGTGAGCTGAACAGAGTTAAGCCCTTGGCACCTAGGTCTATGCAGGTAGCCAATCATTTGGCTTGGCTAGCAGGGCAGGGGGGGTCAGCATCTTCCCTTCGTGTGCGAAGGTCCGCTATTTCTTCAACGTTACGACAACTGGGTCATAAGATTTCTCTTGATGGGGTCATCTCCAGCGTTATTAAGGGTGCCTCTCTTAAGGCCGCGCGCGAGAAATCTCCTCTCCCTGCCTGGGATTTGTTACTTGTTTTGCGTTACTTGGCTTCTAACGAGTTCGAACCTATTCATTCAGCCAGTTTGGTTAATCTGACGCGCAAGGCAGTTTTTCTTACTTTGCTTGCTACATTTCGTAGAGGTAGTGAAGTTCATGCCTTTTCCGGCTTAGCTAAGGATATCTCAACCGGAAAAGATGGTTCTATTTCGCTCAAATTCAGGCCAGAGTTTTTAGCTAAAAATCAGAAACCGGGCCATATTTCGCCTGTCATTAACATTCCTGCCTTGAGCAACATTCTTGCTCCTGGAGACCCAGACATCGTTAACTGTCCGGTTAGAACGCTTAGCAGTTACCTGTCTCGAACTCAGTCCATTCGTTCTGAAAGTCAAAAATTGCTTTTCATTTCGCTTAATACGGCAAGGAGTAAAGACATCGCGAAAGTGACTTTAACCAAGTGGGTCTCCACTTTGATCAGGCATGCTTATGCCTGGTGGCATATTCAGTCTGGCGAAGTTAGGGCTGTTCTTCCCATGACTTCAGCAAGGACTCATGAGGCTAGGGCGTGGGCCTCCTCGGTGGCTGTGCTCCGTTCAGGCCGCTTGGCCGAAGTTTTGGAGGCAGCCTATTGGAGATCTGAGGATGTTTTCGTGAACTATTACCTCAGGGACATCTCCTCTCTGCGTCAGGATGGCAGTTTTGCGCTACCTGCCATGGTAGCCGCAGGACAAGTCATTCTTCATTGAATTTTGGTAAGTCCCGCCACCTATAGTAGCAATCTGCTATTTGTGAGTTGGGTAAAGGATGTAATTTAATTTCAAATTTTAGAAATAAATTTTCATTAAATTACATATCTTACCCAACTCACATATAGCAATTAACCCATAGTTCAGTGCTGATACCGCTGTACGCGTCCCCTTAGCAACAAGGAAGACGCCTCTAAAAAAGAGTGACCGAGACCCGTAAGGGTATCCAGGCCAGCCCGTAAGGGAGGCTGCCTTCCATATGCGCGCGCATATGCCGCCATCTTGTCATTCTACTCTCAGCGCTCAGTGGAGCTGGTCGTGTTTGGTACGCTCCGGCTGTGTTTTCAGCCTACTTGCTTGGTCTTCCAGACCTGGTTTGTGTTCCCCTTGGTGTCTTCTTGTCACCGGACTTCGCATTTGCTGTTGAGGTGAGATCTTTCCATTTTTTTACCTGAATTTTGGCGGCATTGTTGGCTTGTTTTCGGACTTACAAAATTTTTTCCAAATTTGTTTGTGAGTTGTTTTCATCATGGCCGACAATGCGGACGGGAAGAGGTCAACATCTAAACATGTAGCTGCTTCGCCCTCTCCTGTTAAGAAAAGCTCTAGAAGTTCTAGAAGTTCTAAAACGCACGGTGATACGCCCGTGTCTCTTTCGGGTTCAGAATCCAAAAAATGTAGTGATGTTGTTGTTGGCGTGCCCGGAGTTTCCGGTTCGTCTGCTAAACCTACGGAGAAGCCCTTGCTCGGGGTTAAGCATGTTGTAGGGGATGTCTCGCCTGTAGGTTCTGGGCTTGCATCTGCGGATTTTGCTTCTTTGCTTTTGACATTAAGCTCTCAGGTTTCGGCCTTAGCGGCTGAAGTTTCGTCAACTAAGGCGGAGATACGTGCGCTGCCGGCAGGGGTCGGTGGTACGTCGTCGCTGGCCAGTGTGCGTTTGCCTCCCTCTGCTACTGTTACGAGGGCGGACGTGCATGCGTCTCAGGATGGGATCTCTCAGGCTCCCGTGGGGTCTCCGGCCGGTGTCCGTTCTTCTTCACAAGGTATGTGCACTCCACGTGAGCGTTGTCTTGAGGGAGTAGCCTCGGGTCTCATCCCAGGTGAAAGTTCTGAAACATCGGCTGATATCCACCGCTTAGTCGGGGTGTCAGTGGGTGCGAAGAGCCCTGACAAGCGAACAGATGTTCCTATTCTTCCTGGCCGTAGTCAGGTTGAAGGGCATCTGCTTCCGCCCAGGGGGCAGGAAGTTGGTGGTAGTATGGCTGGCTCTGGACTTGACTCTGTTAGTCAGTACGGGGACCAGTCTCCGGAGTGCACGGAAGGGCACGAAGGCTACCTGGATGACGGTGCCGCCTCTCAGGCTGAAGGTGCTGGATTCTTTTTGCCACGGCAGCTGCCAGATGCGGTGGCTCTGGCGGCTGGAGTGGCTTCGAAATATCTCGAGGAGGAGGTGGCGGTGAACAAATCTCAGTTTGTCCATCCTCCTTCTGCCTTAGGGGATTTCAGGAGTGCTAAGGAACCGAAAAGTTCGTTCCGATTCCGGGAGTCCCCCTCTGTGGCGGTCGAGATGTCGAAGGTTTTTGCGAAAGGTCGAGCTATGTCCGATGCCTTTCCGCTGTTGTCACAGCATGGGGAGGCGCCGGAGGTGGTGGGCCCCTGGTTGGCTAAAGCGGGTCAACACGTTCCTTGTTCTGCGCTCTCAAAGAGCTCTAAACTGTCGGTTCGTCCCGTCGCTCTACTTGACTCTTTCGCTTTGCCGAGATCAGTTCTACCGGTGACTCCGGAACTGCTTTCTCTGCGGGAGGACGGGTATGCCAGGGATAGATCAGTCCCTTACACGGAGTCTGCTCTTCAGGCTTTGGAGGAGACGGGTAGATCTCTGCTCGAGTTGGGTTCCGTCTCTAGTTCTCTCCAACGCTCTTTGTCTAGGTCTATCGCTTCATCGTTAGACCCGTTTGAGTTCCGTTACGACGCCTCCCAGGAGGATGTGACAACTCTGTTGGCGACGCTTGCCAAGGTCTCTCAGGAACAATTGAGCTTGGCAGCCAGGCTTTACGGGCATGCTGTACATTCCCGCAGAACTGCCTTTTTGGCGGGTTCAAAGATCCGAGATAGGGGTACCATTGACAGACTTAAGGTATCCCCGTTTACGGAAGGGTCGCTGCTGGGTACTTCCTCTTTGGACGCTTTGCAGAAGGAAACCCAGGACGCTAGGGATCTGGCTATTGCAAGGATTGCTCACCACGGCTTTCAGAAGGTTCAGAGCAAGCCTACCTCCCAGAGTAAGGCTCAGCCTTCTTCGTCTGGGGGGGGCAAGATGCAAAATCAGTCCACCTCTTTTCGGGGTAGGGGGCGAGGCGCGCCTTACCCGAAGAGAGGCTCCTTTGGGGGTTCTCGGGGGTCGGGGCACAAGCCTCACCCCCAATGAGGGTCTCCCGAGCCACTATTCCCAGTAACCCCCGCCGTGGTGGCGGCGGGTGGCCCCTCCAGGGCCTTGGCCGCCTGGACACGCCTGGTGTCCAGCCGGTGGATTTTGGGAATAGTGCGTTCGGGATTCCGTCTCCTCTGGGCAGAGGGGAAGGCACCTCTGTCCAGGATACCTCCGCCTTTCAGATATCCCGTGGACCCGGAAGCCAAGTCAGCCGTTCATGCGGAGGTGGCTTCCCTACTCCTGAAGGGTGCGATAGAGGAAGTTCGAGATCGAGAGTCCCTCGGCTTTTACGGCAGGCTGTTCGTGGTGCCCAAAGCCTCAGGGGCATGGAGGCCTGTTTTGGACCTGTCCACCCTGAACAAATACCTACGGGTAGTCAAGTTTGTCATGGAGACTCCTCTCTCTGTAAGGGAAGCTCTGCGTCCGGGAGATTGGGCCACGTCGGTGGATCTCACCGACGCATATTTCCATGTGCTCATGCATGTTCAAGACAGGAAATGGCTGCGCTTTCTGTGGGGCGAGAAAGTGTTTCAATTTCGGGCACTCCCCTTCGGGCTTTCCCTGGCCCCCTGGATCTTCACGCTGGTCGTTCGCCAGCTTTGCTCCCTTGTCAGACAAGAGGGGGTACGCCTACGGGCGTATTTAGACGATTGGTTGAATCTGCATCAGGACCAGTACATGTGCAGAACTCAGACTGCGAGGGTTCTCGACCTGGCGGCTCAGCTGGGCTTTACAGTCAATCTAGGGAAGTCAGAGTTAGAACCATCCCAACGCTTCACTTACCTGGGCATGGATTTCGATACGGTGGAGTGGTTAGTCCGTCCCTCTCAAAAGAGGGTGGACAAGCTTCAGAACTTGGTTCGCTCGTTGAAAGGAAAGAGTGTGTCCACGGCCCGGGAGTTGTCCTCCCTACTGGGGCAGATGGAATCGATGGCTCCCCTTGTGCCTCTAGGCAGGGTCCACAAGAGGCCGTTTCAGGCGGCTTTGAGGAGGCAGTGGGACCAAGCCTCTCAGGGCTGGAATGTTCGCATAGGACTGGGGAGTTGGTTCAACAACACTACAAGTGTTTGGCTGCTCCCCTGGGTCTCTCAGGGTGTTCCGATCGTTCCTCCGGCGCCGGAGAACATTCTTGTTACAGATGCATCCATGACAGGCTGGGGTGCTCATCTGGCCGATCAGACAGCCTCAGGTCTGTGGGATCTCTCCCTAGCTCCACAGCACATAAACGTGCTGGAGCTGGAGGCTGTGTCTCTGGGTTTACAGGCTTTCCTGCCGCTTCTGGGGGGCAGTCATGTTCAAGTCCACACGGACAATACGACTGTGGCCGCTTACATAAATCGGCAGGGGGGCACACGCTCGCAGAAGCTGTCGGAGAGCGCTTGCCGTCTGTTGGTTTGGTGCAGCTCGCACAACATACTTCTCTCAGCCAAGTACCTGAAGGGCACGCTCAATGTTTTGGCGGATGCCCTCAGTCGGGGGGACAAGGTTCTGCACTCAGAATGGACCCTCTCCCACCAGGCGTTGGACCGCCTTTGGGTTCAAGTAGACAAGCCTTGCATAGATCTGTTTGCAACGAGATTCTCCACCAGGCTTCCCCTTTTCGTCTCACCGTTCCCGGACCCTCTGGCGTGGGCGGTGAACGCGTTGGATTTGGATTGGTCAAATCTGCAGGCGTATGCTTTTCCTCCGTTTTGCCTGCTAGGGAAGGTAGTAAGAAAAGTGGATCTGGAAAAGCCAGCGCTGGTGCTGGTTGCTCCTCTTTGGCCCAGCCAGCACTGGTATCCGGACCTTCTGCGGCTGGCAGTGCGCCCACCCATTCCTCTAGGCGTTCGAAGGGGCGACCTGTTACAGCCCAGGTCAGGGGTCCCGCACGAGAATCCGCAAGCGTTGCAGCTTCACGGCTGGATTCTGTCAGAATCGCTCTGCGTCGTGCCGGGGCCTCGGCCACAACTTTGAAACTGGTACAGAAAGCACACAGAGACTCAACTAGCTCCGTTTACTCTTCTCATTGGGCTGCATGGGCCAAGTGGTGCTCTGAGAATAAGGTTCAACATCTTTCCCCAAGGTCCATGGAGGTAGCCAACCACCTCTCTTGGTTGGCTAGTAGGGGGGTCTCTCCTTCTTCACTGCGAGTTAGAAGGTCTGCGATTTCTTCCACTCTTAGACAGCTCGGTCGCAAGATCAATCTTGACGGCGTCATTTCAAGCGTGCTTAAGGGAGCTGCCCTTGACGCAGCTCTCTCAAGATCACAGCTCCCTGCCTGGGATCTGTTTGTGGTTCTCCGTTTCCTTGCATCGGAGGACTTTGAGCCTCTCCGGTTGGCTAGTTTACCTAATTTGACGAGAAAAACTCTGTTTTTGGTCTTGCTGGCCACGGCTAGGAGGGGTAGCGAGGTGCACGCACTTTCTGGTCTCGCTAAAGATATTTCCCTGGAGAGGGATGGCTCCTACTCTTTGAGATTTACGTCTAATTTTCTCGCTAAAAATCAAAAGCCCGGTCAGGCTTCGCCTTGCATTCGTATTCCACCCTTGAGCGATATACTCGCTCCTGGAGACCCCGATCTGTCAAATTGTCCTGTCAGGGCGTTAAGCAGCTACCTGTCTAGGTCTTCGCCGATTCGCTCGGAAACTCAGAAATTATTGTTTATATCCCTCAACACTGTGCGAGCGAAGGATATCTCGAAGGTCACCTTGACTAAATGGGTTTCACTGACCATTAAGCAAGCGTATGGATGGTGGCAACGCCAGTCTGGCGAGGTCAGGGCGGTGCTTCCTCTTACGTCAGCCAGGACGCACGAAGCGAGGGCTTGGGCGTCTTCTGTGGCCGTGCTTCGCTCAGGGCGCCTATCAGAGGTCCTGGCGGCGGCTTATTGGAAATCTGAGGACGTGTTCATCAATTTTTATTTGAGAGACATTGCTGCAAGGCGGCAAGATGGCAGTGCGGCTTTGCCGGCTCTCGTGGCTGCAGGGCAGGTCCTGCGGTCTTAAGTTGGTAAGTACCCTCCTCCTATAGTAGCAATCTGCTATATGTGAGTTGGGTAAGATATGTAATTTAATTAAAAATTTTAGTAATAAATTTTCATTTGATTAATATACTTACCCAACTCACATCGTTTATTCCCTCCCGCCTCCCCGCTGTGGGGGGTATGGGGGTCTAAAAAAGTAGTGAGTTGGGCTTCGTGTAGAATGACAAGATGGCGGCATATGCGCGCGCATATGGAAGGCAGCCTCCCTTACGGGCTGGCCTGGATACCCTTACGGGTCTCGGTCACTCTTTTTTAGAGGCGTCTTCCTTGTTGCTAAGGGGACGCGTACAGCGGTATCAGCACTGAACTATGGGTTAATTGCTATATGTGAGTTGGGTAAGTATATTAATCAAATGAAAATTTATTACTAAAATTTTTAATTTAATTAATACTTACCCAACTCACAACGTTTATTCCCTCCCACCTCCCCGCTGTGGTTGGTACTGGGGTCTAAAAAAGAGTGAGTTGGGCTTCGTTTCGAATGATAAGTTGGCGGCTTATGCGCACGCATACGGAAGGGGCCTCGTTTCCGGGCTGGCTTTGACACCCTTACGGGTCTCTGTCACTCTTTTTTTAGAGGCGCCTTCCTTGTTACCAAGGGGACGCGTACAGCGTTACCAGCACTGAACTAGAGTTAATTGCTATTTGTGAGTTGGGTAAGTATTAATTAAATGAAAATTTATTTCTAAAATTTGAAATAAAATGAAACAGTTTGAATGTTTTTAGATGACACATTTGAATAAAAATAATCCACACAGTGGAATAAAAACATTAGGTGTTAGGATTAAGTCCAGGAATGACATCACCCCTACTACTCATATACAACTGTAGACTTATATATAAAGTTGAACAGTTACGATTCAGCTGATCTTATCGACTAGGAGCGCCTTGCGGTATTTTTACGCCCTAACTTTTGGTTTCAGCCACAGGCTGAGCAATGGGAACCTCTGCTATTTTGTTGCTGAGTGAAGTTTGAGCTGGTATAAGAGCAGTGCAGGTGACTGTATGTACTAAAGAAAAATCACACGGACAGTCACAGTTAAAACAATGAATCATTGCAACAGAAATTATGCTGAACTTTCTTCCTTTGTTTTTTCCAGTGGCCTCTGATCGACAGGGAGAGATGAATCCTGACCAAGACCAAAAGGTGAGTTGTGCAGCGCCTGTGGTATCAATTGTGATTGCGATGAATGTTGTGATTGCGATGAATGTTGTGATTGCGATGAATGAAACCTAATTGGTTGTGAGACGGGAAAATGAGGAGGTGTAAGAGATTTGAAATAAAGAAGATCCGTATTTATCCTTATTAATCTCCTTCCAGATTCTTTATAGGTGCACACACACACAGTCAATCATCTGACTCCCGCTCAGAAGTTTAGGAAAGCAGAGAGAAGATTAGAAGAATTTATAGTCTTTCACCAACTCATTCTTTCCAAACTATAGCCAATGGTTTAATTAGAACATACAAATTGGTTTGTTTCTGAAATAGCAATTATCAACTCATTCTTCAAATTCTCAAATATTTTCTTGCTTACAATAATCAATTCATGACCTTTTGAAACTCATTCATTCATTGTCCACGATCTTGTGAAACTCACTCATTCATTGTCAACGTCATAACATATTTACAAGGACAAGAAAGCAAATAAACAAAACATAACTTTTACGTTATGTAGAGGTGACGATGTAGCTAACCTTCAACCTTACGGCCTCCATCGCACCCTCGCCACACTGGCATCACCCCGCACAAGTCAGACTGGGGCGGCCTCATCTTCCAATATGGCGGCACCCATACAAAAGTCCAAGTCATCCCGGCAATGTTTCCCGGTTCCAAGGTTGACATCAAGATCAAATGTTTTCTTCCAAAGTTGACATCAAAAGCAAGAGCAGGTTTTCTCATCCGAGAGCCCAGGTCGAATGACTTTCAATTGTCAGGCAGTTTACAATCACAACTCACAAAATCAGGCGGTTGCGATTATAACGTGAACAACTCGCACAGTTGTAAATTCACGTGCTGCGAACCCAGTTTGACCCGGCCGTGACTAACCATGGAATTTTACTGAACTGTTAAAAGTTTCCACTCTCAAAGTTAAACAACTCCTGACAAACTCTTTGTATTACAAAAAGCACTAGTTATATCCCTTCAACTATAAACACCATAACCGCGATTCATTACAGGAGGATAGCTGTCAATGTCATTCATCATGCTTGTGGGCTGCCTCCAGGTTGTGAATCATGTTCACCAGAGCTGTTCTTCGTGAGAACTCTTGGTCACTGACACAAGGATAGCTTTTTGTGTGTTGTGTTTGGTTATCTTGAATTGATGTAATATTCCAAAGATCACTGGCACAGTATGCACAAAAGATACATGTAGTAAAAAGGACAAGAAATAAAATATATGAAAAATCAATAAAAAGACAAAAGTACAAGAATTGTAGCTCAAAGACTTACACAGGAAAGAATATCATGGTAATGACAGCACTGATGTATGTGTGTGTTTTCAGGTGGAGGAGACGCTGGAAGCCATCTTCCAGCTGCTGGTCAGCTCTCAAGAGGAAGGAGCCAAGCCGCTGAGCGTGGACACTGGTCACCAGCACCCTTGCCGCGCCACTGCCGTGGCCGCCGCCTCTTCTCTCATCTCCCGCGGCAACATGGCTGGTCTCACCAGCGCCCTGACCTCCCCCCACCCCTCCTCCCGCCCTGTGGTCAAACAGGAAATGGTGCGTCTCCAGCAGGCGGGCGGTCAGTGCATGTCCACGATGGCTCACCTGCACGTCACCGCCCACCCCCACCAGCATCACCAGCTTCAACACAATCTGCCGTCTGCCACAGCAACTTCCGGGGCAATGGGGAGTATGGGTGAGCAGCAGCGCAGCGACCTTCACCTCCAGTCGGCTTCGTCAGGCTTGCATCACGGTCAGCACATCGCTGTGCCGACGACAACGGTGTCCACTTCCCTGTCTCAGCTCACCCTCGCCACTTTCTCCCACGTTCACCTCTCCTCCCCTTCTCCTCTCCAGTCGGTACCGGTGTCGGTGGAATCTCAGCTAGCGCACCTGCCAAACACCTCCAACAACAATGCCACTGCCCACACAGTGATTCCAGCCTCGGTCAACCTTCTGACTGGCTTGGCAGGTCCAGACCAGTTTCAGGGGGTGGCCCTCCTGCAGTCCGGCTCCGTACCGGTGGTGTCGGCCCACCAGAGTTTATCCCAGTCATTCCCTTCCCTGGTGGACTCAGGGATCTTCAAAGCTGGAGATCACAGCAGTTCTCTGGGAATGAGCACTGCATCGGTCAACGTGAGTCAGGCGGCGGCATCCCAGCCCAACTTGCACAGCTCCGGCGTGGTCACCTTGTGTCCGTCGGGTCTGGTGGTCAAGGAGGCGCAAGGGTTGGGCAGTGTGGTGGCTTTCGCCTCGTCCCCGAACGTCGGCCATTTCAGTTCTGTTTCTCAGGTTGCTCACACTCCCTCGCCCTCCCACCACCACCACCCCCACCACCACCTCCCTGGACCTTCGAAAGACATTCCTTTGTTTGCAGCAAACCCCTTGACTCAGTGCAGTGTTGGCGGCGGTGATTGTGCCGGCGGTGGTTGTGATCAGGCAGCTGGTTGTGCTGACCATCATGGCATTAGCGGCGTGGGCTGTGTGGAGGTGGGGGGACTGGCCGATTCGGGCGACAACTGTGATACACTGGACGGCAGCTTTTCCTCTCTCCCCAGCACCGATCTCAACCTGGACCTCTTCCTCGACCTGCAGGATCTGGAGGACTGTGCCGCCGACCTGGCGGCCGCCACCTCTCTGTCCCCGCCTCACCTCCCTCCCTCACCCCCCTCTCCCCTGGGAGCCTCCTCCTCTCACCACCCCCTGGCCACGTCCTCTCCACTGATGTCCGGCGGGGACCCCCACGGTTGCCACGGCAGCAGCCACTGCGGGGTCCCGTCCGGCGTGAGTCATCAGCTGGTGTCCGACGTGCTGTCTGGCAGCTACTTGAACCACTCCACCACCACCACTTCCAATGCTCAACTGTCTCACCGGCTCCCACACACCGGCCACAAACACGCCTTCCCTTCAGGGGGCGTGTGGGAGGGCGCCCTCTCCTCCACCCTCACAGACCACCACCCGCAGGACGTCATCGCTCAGCAGCTGAGCGGAGAGGTCAAGGTCATGGACATGGGCGGCTACCTGCACCCTCAAGCTCAGTCTGGCGCCAAAACCAACCACAGCAATGCAAGCTGTACCGTCACCTCGTGTTCCGCTATCTGTGATTTCTCCCCTGAATGGGCCTACACTGAGGTAAGAGCATCGATATTTGTAGTTGCTGATTTTGTCACATTTTGTTGTGTTGCAGTGGTCAAGTTCCATTCCTGCTCACAAGAGATTTGCAGAACGATTAAAGCTGTTCACAACAATGGCAATATTAGCCTGATGAAATACGCCAGCAATGCAACCCCAGAATGGGATAACTAATGGGCTGCGAGGCCTAGGCGATATCGCCAGTCCCAAAACTACTACTAGTACTACTACAATTTGTACAAATAGCCTGCAACAACATTTTAATACAGGAGCCGGATAGTCCATTTAATCATATGTAATCAATTGGAGCCCAAAGACATTTCTCTGCCAGGTCTCTAGACAAAGCATGGGATGATGTGTGCAGGGCAACATCAAGATTCTTGTGGCAGGCCCATGGTGTTCCATGTCAGCTGTGTATACCTGTGTGTTTGATGGAAAACATGTGGCAGCCACACTTCTTCAGCCAGGTGTTCTGCGCTGTTTCACACCAGGTAACTCATTCTAATCCTTCACCTTGTAGAGGTATATAGATATTTTCTTCAAATTCCAAATCTCTTGTTTTACCTCAAAAAACAGAAAAGGTTTGTCTTGAAGTTATTATTTTGTGTGCGGAGAGGTGGTGAAGGGAAGGGGTGTGGTTTTGTTTTGGGGGGGGGGGGGGGGGGGGTTGATAGAATGAAAATCTATTTAGTTAGAGATTGAATGAAACTTTATTCAATTATTCAATTATTTGTGATGGTTATGTTCTACATTTGGGTTGTTTAAAATTCTATGCATGCAGACTGCCTTGACCGGTTATGGTAATAGGTTATGTAAGGCAGCTCTGTTAAACCCCTGTCACACTAGGGCTGCGTCCTCACGGATTTGGCGCGGCATGGTAAATTTCTCAGAGAGCCGTGGGATCGCAGGAAAATTCTGCGATTGACTGCGCTCTCACGGAATGCTCACGGCGTGCTAGGAGTTGTCAATGCGCGGCCACGGCGTGTCAATTAAGCGGAAGTGCATGTATACGACAGGGGGGTGTACTCTGCGTTATGGGGTTGGCTCACAACGCACTGGCAACTTCCTGCAGATGCCCTGCCAACGCTGATGGACGCGGTAGAAGCGCAGTGACATCCCCAGGGACTCCGTGACGTCTCCGTGAGGTCTCCGTGAAACGCCCTGCCAACGCTGATGGACGCGGTAGAAGCGCAATGACATCTCCGTGAGGTCTCCGTGCAAGCACTGCCGACTACCACTGCGTCCGTACTGCACGCCAACAGAGCTCTTGTGGCGCTGTAGGAGACCCTACTGCGCTGCTATGGCGACCCTACCGCGTTCCTACCACGCGCATATCAGAACGCCGAGCGACGGCACGTACTTTGTGCATGCTCGAAGTGCGCGCCGTTGCATGGCGTTCTTGGCGACCCCACCACGTCAAATGGAGATGCCACCGCGTTGCTCCGGCGCTATAAGAGACCCTACTGCGCGCACCTTCATATATTCATTTTTCTTGGACGCCGTGGGAACACCGTGAGGATGCAGCCCTAGTGTGACAGGGGTTTTAGGGATGGAAATGTTGGAAGGTTTTTCCTGGTCCCACAAGCCTTGGTATAGAATCTTAGCCTTTCATGGACTTGAATGACTTTCATGACACAAGGTCTGTTGCTACTATACCCCCCTTTTAAGACCTCCAAAAATCTGAGAAGATCAGGTCTTAAAAAGGAGGGAGTCTTAAAATGGGGGAAATTTACTGGGCATTTGAAGAAAAAAATGTGAAAAGACAAGGTCTTAAAAGGGAGTAAGTCTGAAATTGGAGGGGGGGGGGGGGTGTCTTAAAAGGGGGGTTCCAGTTCCACTTTATTGAAAAACCTCAACTTTGGATGTTTTGTGCAGAGCACAAGGCGGGGCTTGTGACCCTTCAGGTGGCACAGGATGGGGTCATCATCTCCAACAGTCATGTCTTTGAATTTCGTGACCACGACAAAGTCTGTCGGTCAAACCCCGACCCTCCTGTGGCAGTACAGCTAGACTGGTTCGACACTAACGGTGAGTACCCTGACCCTTGTTCCAGATAATTGGAGAAAATTTGGCCTCTCCAATAGACGATTTTCAGGTTTGGAGGGGCCAATCACTAGCGACAAGAGTGTCGGATACATGTGCTCCCGTCCTTGTGTTTCACACACGCACACACACACACACACACACACACACACACACACACACACACACACACACACACACACACACACACACACACACACACACACACACACACACACCCACACCCCCCCCCCCCCCCCACTACTGATTAACCCCTCCAATGTTTAGCGGAGGTTTTGCAAGAAAAGGTCACTCTCCCAAAACACAGACAAACACGGCAGTGTTATTTTCAGAATTCATCTATTGAGTCTTCAAATGGGTGTACAGTGGTGCCTGCCATGAAAGGGTACTCTTGGGGCCCATCCAGAGTGTCCCTTTTGCCTTGTCACGATGGGTATATTTTGGTCATGGGTGGGGCCGGATAGCTCAGTTGGTAGAGCACTGGACTTGTGGTCCTAGGGTCACAAGTTTGAATCAAGGCCGGGACGGGTTGTCTGTTAAGAGGTCATCTAAGGTAAGAAAATGAGAACCAGAAAGTGTTGACAGGCTATCGTTTCATGACAGACAGCACTGTGAACATTGAAACAAGTAGTTTTCCGCATTTTCAAAATAACAAGAGGCGAAGCCTTCAAGGCTCACGTAAGAAATAGACAAACAGTAACACAAACTCAATCACTCCGTCACACATACACACCCACACACACACACACACACACGCACACGCACACACACACACACACACACACACACACACACACACACACACACACACACACACACACACACACACACACACACACACAGAAAGAGCATAGGTGAAACTGTGCAAGAAAGCGAGACACTAGATCTGTCTGCATGTAGCCTACTTACATGGACACGACTGCCAAATAGTCTCGGCCCGCTCAAAATAACAATCACCGAGACTTTCAGTAATTCCATCGCGTGACGTCTAACCCTCGTACGTCATAATGTGACGTCAATGTAATATAACGTCTTCAAATGTTAAAGTTTCTACCACAGACATACATACATCTATATATATATACGACTAGTGTCTGTGTGTCTGTGTGTGTGTCTGTCTGTGCGCGATGCACGGCCAAAGTTCTCGATGGATCTGCTTCAAATTTGGTCGGCTTATTCAGAGAGACCCCGGACACAACCTCATCGATGAGATATTTCAACACGTGCTCTCAGCGCGCAGCGCTGAACCGATTTTGGTTCCACCTCAGCTATTTTGGTTCCACCTCAGCTACCCGGGCCCCCATACCGACACACCATAGCCGCTACACCACATCACAACGCCAAAGTTCTCGGTGGATCTTTTTCAAATTTGGACACCGTATTCAGCTACACCCCGGACACAATATCATCGATGAGATATTTCAACACATGCTCTCAGCGCGCAGCGCTGAACTGATTTGGGTTTTTGTGTTCATTTCACCATTATAAGTAACTCTTCCTTATCTTCTCCAGTGTTTGGCGTTTATCTCCCTTCCTTCGTGTGGCTTTCCCGTTTGTAACTTACTATTACTATTTTTAGAATGTCACTGCGCTGTCCACTGCGCTGTCCACAACGCTTCCCTTGCACCCGTAAGTTGTTCTTACTGTCAAAGTGAAAAGGTCGAATCAATTTATAGCCACGCGAAAAATACACTCTCACCTATCTCTATATATTTATAGATATAGATATACATATATATATACGGCTTCTCTGTGTGTGTGTTTGTGTGTGTGTGTGTGGGCAAAAACCTGTGGATTGTAGAGTTCTGTTTGTGATGGGGTCTAGCGGCTTTTGTCTGTCTTATCATTTATTTATCTGTCTGTATGTTCAGGCATTTGAGAAGCCACAACAGATAATAATTATAGGGCTAAGAAATAAGCTCTAAAATTCTCAATCCCGTTTGACAGGACTTCGCCTGCAGAGGTGATTGTGATGAACCGCCACGCTGTCTGTCTCTGTCTCGCGATTCACCCCGGCGAAGCCGGGTATTCCTCTAGTACATACATACATACATACATACGCACGCACGCACAGACAGACAAAAGTTAGCATCGCATAGGCTACACTTCGTGAGCCAAAAACCAAATGTGCATGAGGGATCTTCATCGTCAATATTGTAGGTTTGGGTAAAAATGAAATGTGAAATTTTGAGATGAGAGAAACATGATGTTATTCCATGTTACAGGTGCTCAGCTGAAGCAGCTGCTGCTGGACCGGTTAGGGGAACTGGAACGACGCTTTATCTCAGGGGAAAAATCCTCCTCTTGTTGCTCAATACAGGTATGCGGCCGTCACTTGTCTTGTTGCTGTTGTCTCTCCCCTTTGTGTTTTGATGTACTGTCTTCGTCTGTACTGTCCTTGTGTTGGTGAGTACCGATTCTTTTTGTTTTTCAACTTTTTTTCTCACCAACGTGATCTTGTTGTTTAGATTTTGGTTGTTTTTGAAATAGTGTGTGTCATTTTCAGCAGCATAGGCTGTGTGGGTGTGGGTGTGTGTGGGTGGGTGGGTGTGTGTGTGTGTACATGTGTGTGTGTGCTTGTGTGTGTGTGTGTGTGTACATGTGTGTGTGTGTGCTTGTGTGTGTGTGTGAACGTGTGTGTGTGTGTGTCCATGTATGTACAAGTGGGTGCGTATGTGTGTGTGTATGTAGGTGTCTGTGTCACTGTGTCGGTATATCTGTGTCTGTGTGTAAGAAGAACAATGGCAGCAGAGTGTAGGTTTGTATTTTCTTCGTGAAAAAAGTGGAGTTTTGCTTTGTTTTCACTCTTTTAATGGGGCAGTGAGGTGGATTAGGAAGGGGTATGCTCAGGAATTTAATTCTTACTCCTTTTTCCCCCTGTTGCAGAATTTAGTTGTAGAATCATCAGAAGCCAGCCTTCTGTCTCATGTGGAACTGCTGATGAAACACCAGTGGAGTACGGAAAACATGTACCCTAAGGCGGGGCCTAATGGTATGACGCTCCTTCACCTGGCTTCTGCACTGGGCTACGCTAAGCTCATCAGTGCCCTCATTCGATGGAGGTAGGTATTTCTGTAAAAAAAAAAATATAAGGCAGAGCGCTGTTTAGAGATCTGACTAACAAAGGGAAGTAAGCGCTCTAAAACCACGGTGAGAAGTAAACTGATTTGAAGTGGGAATCTTAACTCATTCAAAGCGCGTCTAAATTTCCCCTGTGTTCCCTGCCAGCGTGCGATTTAGAGCCATTTTGAAAAAATTATTAAAAATCAACAACACAAAATAACTTTACATACCTTTATGTTTTGCAAAGTTTGGAACTTGCTCTTTTAGAAAATATATGAAACATTTGAAAGTACATACCTTTTGTTGTCTTCATATCCAGGCAAAATATCCAATTTGAAGCAAAACAAAAAAACTTGTTAGGTCATGGGTTCATCATACACAATGTCATGATCGACACTTTCATTGCCCGAATCATCACCCAAATGATCGTCCATTGGCACAAACTCGTCACCAGAATCTAAAATATCATCTCCACTATCATCATCGCTAAGGTCAAGATCAGAACCGTACTGAATAACAAGTTCTAGCACTCTTTTCAAGTTACTACGTCTCAGCAGAACGATCCGCCATCTTTGAAAAGTCAAAACACGTGGGTCGCACACCGCCAACAAAATTAAATTAATCCCAACAATTGAAGGGAAGGAACTGTTTACAGTGAATGGTTCCACTGTAGACAGATAGAAGTTCATTGCAGGGGTTGTTTCCCTTGGTCAGCAGGACCGTTTACACCGTAAAAAATTCGTGATATCCGTCGGATCTCAAGTGCCGGCACGCAGCCAACGCTAAACACAGGTGTCGGACTTCCAAGTCCGATGCGCAGCGAATGAGTTATACAAATAAGGCAGAGCGCTGTTTAGAGATCTGACCAACAAAGGGAAGGAAGCTCTCTAAATGCATACAACATGTATTTCTATTTCTAGTTGCTCATCTGGAGCTGACTGAAATCAGGGTGAAATGTATATTTAACAGGCAAAATTCTTGCATTTTACTTCCAAAAATTATATAATTATATAACGGTAAAAACTGTAGAGCGTAAAGTCTAATCACTAATTTTGCATTTCTACCTGTCATAAAAAAAATAGGCAGATGCGTTTGAGTGCAGATCTTTGTGATGAGGCTGTTTATTGTACTACTCGTTATAAGACTGAAAAGGCCATCCATACCCCTACCGTATTCAGCTAACAGATTGATTTTACATCAGGCATATTCCGCAAACAGATCCATTTTGCAATGTCTGTACAATGGAACCTACAAAACAGACACCCCCCCCCCCCCCCCCCCCCCCCCCCCCCCCAAAAAAAAATCAATATGTAAAACCGTTGCAAATTTTGTTGCAGGAGTTGCAATTCCAGCCCGGCTTTGGAGTATGAGGTGGACGCTCACAGTGTTGACAACCAGGCGTGCACACCGCTGGTCAGTGCTGGCTTCAGTCATTGCTCACCAGCTTTATTTCAACAGTTTTGTTCCTAGAGGGATAAGGATAAGATTCATATAGTCCTGTGAGGTTACCCTGATGCAAATTCGGGCTGCTTTCTCCCTTGTGAAAGCGAGCTGCCATACAGTAGCCTATACGGCGCTACCCTTTTTTTTTTTTGTTTGTCTGCATGCGTGTATTCATGTTTCCAAGCACTGAGACTTTCGCTGTGAACTTGGGATCTTTATCATGCGCATGCATGCACACGGGGGTGTTGGGACACTGAGGAGGATCTGAACAAAGTTGACTCTGGGAAATAAATCCCTCGCCAAACATGGGGATTGAACCCACGCCGATAGTGACAACTCGCTTTGAAGCCAGCGTTGCTACCGACTGAGCTATTTCCCCGCCACAGGTCAATATGGCAATATTCAACTTCCTCTTGGTGGATTTCACTTTCAGGGTCATGCAAAGTCTTGTTGTGGAAGAAATAACAGAACGTGACTTAGATATTGATGTTTCTTGCGATACGATTTGCTCTGTTTAGTGTGGCAACAAAGATGTTCAATTGCCTCTTTTGCCTTTTTTGCTTCAGATGTTGGCGTGTGCTAATTAAGAAATGGGACCTGACGAAGAGGAGTCATATAAAGCATTTGCTTTTCTTGCTGATTAGATGTGGGCGTGTGCACTGTAATGTAGTGAGTGTAATGGGACATAATGAAGGGGAGTCATATAAAGCATTTTCCTCCGAAAGCGGCGTATGGCTGTCTAAAAGGCGGGGTAAAAAAGGTCATACACGTAAAAACCCACTTGTGCCAAAACATGAGTGTACGTTGGAGTTTTACCCCACGAACGCAGAAGAAGAAGAATATACAACATTTGCCTTTCTTCTTGTTCAGATGTGGGCGTGTGCGAAGGGTTGCATCGACGCAGCGCTGACCTTGTACCACTGGAATGCGGGCGCTCTGGGCGTGTGTAACAAGGACGGTCAGCTGCCGCTGGCCTTGGCGCGACACAGGGGGCATCACAACCTGGCTGGGCAGGTGGAACAGCTGGAACAAGCTCACTTCAAAACACCTGCCCCTGCTCCTGCCAAGGTGCGTCAATTTTGTTGTTGGCATTGGTGGTTTGTTTGTGTGTGTGTGTGTGTGTGTGTGGTTGTATGTGTGTGTGGGGGGGGGAGGGGAGAGTGTGGGTGTGTATGTGTACATGGGTGTGAGTCGATGAACCGCTGCAACATAGATGTCAGCTTGAACTGTGCAGTGATGCGATTCACTGATGTTGTAATCGGAGATTGCGGATAGATAGAAACACAACATTTCAAACAGACTTAGATAAGAAAACAGATATGAAAACCTGAATGATGAGAAACTCTTTGTCTGAAAAGCTGAATGATGAAAAACTCTTTGTCTAAAAAGCTGAATGATGAGAAACTCTTTGTCTAAAAAGCTGAATGATGAGAAACTCTTTGTCTGAAAAGCTGAATGATGAGAAACTCTTTGTCTGTCTGGCTGTCTCTTACAATCTTCGAGACAATTTGAAAAAGTCTTCATGAACTTTTCTTTGCCAATTTGAATTTGATGCTGTTTTATTTGTTTGATTCCCCTTCCTTGTTTTGAGATGAGTTGTATGTACGCTGGTACCTGCGATGAAGGGACACCATTCTGACCAGTTGTTCTACATTGTAGGTGGCCTGTCATGACAGGTATATTTTGGTCAAGATTATAGACAAAGGGACTCCATAAGGTGTCCTTTCGTGACAGGTGTCCATTCATCAGAGGGGCCTCACAACTTAGGTGGCACTGTACTGTATTTTGACATAATGACATCATACTTCAGATTCGCTGTCAGAATGTGGAGACTCCTAACACCCCTCCTGCGGCCAGTGCATCGGACGGCAACTCCCTCCCACAACCCATGTCCCCCGAAACGATCAAAGTGGAACAGCCCGACGAGGAGGGTAGCCACGGCAACCAGGAAGTGGGTCAGCCCATGCAGACATGTACAGCCTCATCATCATCTCCATTGCCCCCTCTTCCTCCTCCCCCTCCAGGACCGGCCAAGCTCGTCCGACGATTCAGCGAACAGGTATGGTTGTGTGATTATTTTTTGTACGAAAAGTTTTTCATTGCCTATCATTTTTATCAGTTTATTATCCCACTGCTTGGAAATTTGGGTTGCTTCCTCCCAGTGAAAAGAGGTTTTGGTCAACTTTATTTGATTATTTGATAAGTAAAACGGCCAAAAAACACTATACCCACCTGTTAACAAAGACGATAAAAATCTAGATCACAATGTAAGTACATAGATTTTTAGTCTTTTTATTTCTTGCTCTCATGCACAGTCACCATTGTTCTGCTTTTTGATAAGTGTTTGTCGCGTAACAAAGTGCTCTCCAAATTAGGAAATATTTGAGAGAGGATAATGTAAGTGGATTTGTACTGACAACAGTGGCAGGATGGTGAACGGCCATACACATGAAAGCTGACTCAGGACGACTTTGGCTTTACACAAGAGTTGTGACCAACTCAAGCAGCAGGGGAAGAAGTAATGATACCACCGTGTTTTGTACAAGGGTCTTGTGTTTTTTGTTTGCCTGTTCAGGTAATAGCTTAGAAGATTCGCACTTGGTTCTGTCTGTATGGATGTTCTTCTCAGTACGCATTTCACAGATTGTGCCTGCAAAGAATGAGAGCTGTCCATCTGCCATGTAGTATTAGCATATCTCGCCATCGTCCTGGAATTTTGGCGTAACTTGATTCTTGGCGATTTTGATGTTTTTGTTCTTGAGACTAAGTAAATCTTTCTCTGTGAGAAATATTCTCTAAAAATACGATAGACATTACATGATTTAACATGCTTTTACCTTTCTATCCAAACCAGTTACAAATATAAACAATATTTCATAATAAAAATAATCAGTTTTGGCCTTCTGTTGAAATGCTGTCTAATATGAATTACGCCTAAATTCCATGATGATGTCGATCTGTAGCTTTAAAAGTACAAAGCACATTCTTTGAACTCTGCTGGATGTTTGCGTTTTCCACATTGTTGTTTACGGTACCAATTTCTTTGCAACAGGTGATCAGCCCAAGCGCTTCCTCTTCCCATCACCCTCTCAGCAAGCGATACTCAGTCGATGTCCTGACCTCAGAGGGCAAAGAATCGGCCGCCACGGCCACCCCTCCCACCTACCACATGCGAGACTCGACCTCCGAGCCACGTCTGCCCCTCAAACCTGACGCAGAGTTTGAGGGTTCTCTGCAGGAAGGTCGGCCGCAGAGGGTCCCGTCCTTGACCTTTGTATTGGAGGGTGGGGACAAGGTGAGCGTGAAGAGGAAGGTGGCCGGATCGGACCGGTCATTCTTGTCCCCCTTGGACAGTGGTCAGCTTCCCATGGATACAGGTAAGGGTGTGCTGATGAGTGGAGTAAATCGTTTTAAATGTGTGAGACTCGCCCTGCAGTCTGGACTGACGATCTAACAGCGAACGACAAGAAGAAGAAGAATGTGTGAGGAATTTGATGATGGACTGTCAAGATTGTGGTTGTGTGCTCAAAACTGTTTTGGACAGCTTTAACTATTGGGATGGACACGTATCAGGGAAGATGACTGTTGTGACAAGATTTCAGTCGCTCAAGTGACTGGCAGAATTATTGACGCACTGGTAACAATGGGGTAGAATAAACCATTGGTGTTATGAAGAACAAACCCTGAATGTAAAAGTGATATGTGGTGGTTCTTTGTGTTCAGATGAAGCCTCGGCAAGGAGCGACAGCCCCTTCATTGACGTGGAGAGAGTTTCTTCTGACGAGGAACCTGAGAAACAGGATGGTACTGAACATTACTTTCCCCCATAGTGTGCACTTTCACATGAACTGTCAGATTATTTTCTGTAGAGAGCGTGTTGCTGTGAGGTCAAGTTCAGTTTTGGCTTGTCACCTGCTTGCATGAAATTTCTACCAAAGTAAGAGCTAGGATTGTACTGTCATATTTTGTAGAAGTTTATGAATTTGTTATAGCAAACATACCTGGGGGTCACCTATGACAAGCGCATGACCTGGAAACAACACATCATGAATGCAGAGGGAAAGGCCAGGAGAAAACTAAACATCATGCTGAAGCTGGCAGGATCACACTGGGGTGCAAACGAGAAGATCCTGAAAACAGTCTACCAGGGGACTGTACGACCGCACCTCGAGTACGGATCAAGCTCTTGGGCAACAGCAGCCAAGACACACCAGCAGGCCCTAGACAAAGTACAGAACCAAGCGCTGAGAATCATCACGGGCGCAATGAAATCAACACCCATACAGAAGATGGAACAGGTGACTGGCATTCCTCCACTGAGCAAAAGGCGAGACTGCAAAACAATGGTACAAGCCACCAAGTACCAGTGCACTCATGACCATCCAATGAGTGACAGACTCAAGAAGATGTCCTTAGGCAGGCTGAAAAGATCAAGCTTCGCTCTTGAGGCAAGGGCTTTGCAGAAGAAACATCAGACAGAGATGCCAGAGCTAGTGGAGCCACCATCTTTCTCCCTTGATGCCCCACCCTGGGAAGACAGACAAGGAAACCTGGACATACAGACCAGTGTCCCCTACCTCACAACAAAGGACGAGCAGAGCAATGCGACGAAAAAAGCCCTGACTCTTGCCATGCTTGAAGAAAGGTACCCCCAAGAAGCATGGATACGGGTGTATACTGATGGGTCAGCCACAGAGGCCGTCAAAAATGGAGGATCGGGGGTGTATGTCCAGTACCCCAGTGGAGAGAGGCAAGCAGAGGCTATACCAACAGGCCTCCACTGTACAAACTACAGAGCTGAGGTACAAGCACTGATCCATGCAGCATACACCATCAACGACAGAGTCAACCATGACAACCAGGTGGTCTTCCTGACTGACGCTCTGTCGGTACTACAAGCAATGACCAGTAGCAAACTGCCTCAGCTGGAACACGCTCTACACAACATCAAGAGCCTGAGGACAGTACTGCAATGGATCCCCTCCCACTGTGGTGTACAAGGAAACGAAGAGGCGGACAGGATGGCAAAGCTGGGTGCAGAAGATGAGCAAGAGAACAACCCTGTGAGCCTGACAGAGATGAAGACCATCATTAAGTCTCTGCACAGGACGCCCCAGCCACAGGACAGCTACCACCTGCTATCCAGACCACAGCAGGTGGTCATCTTCCGCCTGAGAACGGGACACAACAGACTTAACGAGCATCTCCACGGGAAGCTGCATGTTGTGCCCTCCCCCATGTGTTCTTGTGGAGAAGCAGAGCAGGACACGGCCCACATCCTACGAGACTGCAGGAACCACCAGGTGCTGAGAGAGGAAATCTGGCCATTGCCGGAGTCCCTGCACAACAAACTGTACGGGCCAGTGGCTGCGCTGCAGAAGACCACTAATTATATCTCAAGATCTGGACTCCAAGTGTGATCGGCGATCGAAAAGAAGAAGAAGATGAATTTGTTATCATCATTTTCTGAAGTACAAAAGCTTGACCACAGAAAGTGTTAAAAATGAATTGTTGGTTCTGAGCAGTTTTGAACTTGTCAGATTTAGTAAATGTAACTGAAAATTGACAACTGAAATTTTCTGTGCATAGAAATATAGGAGGAATGTTCTTTCATGTTCCTGTTGTGCAATTTGCAGACTCCAAGCATCAGATGGTGACACTAGCCAACCAAATCATTGCTGCCATGCCGGAACGAATCAAACTGTCGCCGTCAAAAGGGGATGAAGAGGATGATGGTTGCTGCATCCGCACCCGCTCAGAATCTCATTCCTCCTCCGCACCATCCCAGGGGTCGCCGCGACCTTCCTCTTCGTCATTTGGCGATGACTCTGGCATCTCTACCCCCATGACAGACAGCTTGGCTTTTGAAGAATACAGGTAAATGCCATGTGCCCTATGCTTTAGTTTCTAGTTTGTTTTGAGAAGAAGATAAAATTGGCAGTAGATGCTTCAAGCAAGATCATGATATTTAACAAAATAATAAAAAATATGCTGTAAGGAAAAAAGGTAATTGTATTTTCATGTTGTATTTGGCAGATGCATGTCCTTGAGTAGATATTTGAAATAGGTCCTGGTTAGACTCTCAGATTTGTGTCAGTTACCATTTATATTAATTTTGTGAACAAATATGTAAAAGGTTGAAAGTCCAGCTTTCTGCGGACGCTGAATCCTGTTGCTATTTTGACTCTTCTTTGTGCATGGCGAAAAAAAACACAAAAAAACCCATTAAAACTCAGCTCTTGCACTAAGCCGCAGAATTCAAAGTACAGTGGTACCTGCGATGAAAGGACACCCTTGGGACCAGCCACAAGTGTCCCTACATTGCAGGTGGCCTGTCATGACAGGTATACTTTGGTAGAGATAATAAACAAAAAGACACCAGGTGTCCTTTTAAGGGAGGTGTCCTCTCATCGGAGGGCCCACATATTGCAGGAACCAATGTGGCATATTTAACATTCCTCTGCCACAGGTACACAGATTTTGGTACGCCTGCTTCATCGCTGAGTCCAGACTCCACCTGCCTGCCCAGCCCTTACAGCCCCCCCTACAGCTTCGCTCTCGACTCTCCCCCGCCCACCACCGCCGAGTTCACAGAGTACTTCAACGCTCCCGCCACCTACATGGAGAAAGATTTCTCACAGCTCACTCTCTCGGGTAAGGCTGAACAAGAAAAATTTCTCATAACTCACTCTCTCAGGTAGGGCTGAACAAGAAAGATTTCTCACAGCTCACTCTCTCAGGTAAGGCTGAACAAGAAAGATTTCTCACAGCTCATTCTCTCAGGTAAGGCTGAACAAGAAAGATTTCTCACAGCTCACTCTCTCAGGTAAGGCTGAACAAGAAAGATTTCTCACAGCTCACTCTCTCAGGTAAGGCTGAACAAGAAAGATTTCTCACAGCTCACTCTCTCAGGTAGGGCTGAACAAGAAAGATTTCTCACAACTCACTCTCTCAGGTAGGGCTGAACAAGAAAGATTTCTCACAACTCACTCTCTCAGGTAGGGCTGAACAAGAAAGATTTCTCACAGCTCACTCTCTCAGGTAGGGCTGAACAAGAAAGATTTCTCACAGCTCACTCTCTCAGGTAGGGCTGAACAAGAAAGATTTCGCATACCTCACACTCTTGGGTAGGGCTGAACAAGATGTTGGTCAACGAGACTTTTTAAACTGTCAAAAGTAAGAATTGAGTGCCGCTTTATATTTAACTGTGAAATAGGAAAAGCTTTACCTGTATCTGACAAAAAATTATTTACATCAGTTTGATGACAACAGAATCCCCTGAAATGGCGGGGTAAAAACGGCCATACACGTACAAGCCGTGGGAGTTTCAGCCCATACGCGAAGAAGAAAAAGATAGCAACAGAAAAGATTCTAGCACAAGATTCTTTCACCCGCAGACCATTCAAAAGGGATTGCTTCAGTGGCTTGAATGAAGAGGTCGGTATGTCAAATCATAGACCATTTATCCTGGACCGCCAACTAGCTCTCTCTCCACTTTCTCTCTATTACGAGGTAGCGGCCTCTCGCATTTAGGAACCTACGCTTACATAGCCTTTCAGAAATCAGGGGGATGTCATATCCGGTGTTGATCGTAAACATGGACGAAGTTGCCGAGGTAAGTTCTGAAAATGCTAAAATAAACTCAGCTAAAGTGCATATGGAACATGTTTTTCGATGAGTTTTGTTAAGTTTAGTTTGGAGTTTTGGAAAATCCAGTTCATTATCACCTCCCATTGTCACAAATAACTGGAGCGTGCTTTCTTTTCACTGTCTTCGAATCGCTGGCCTTTCAAACCGGACGCTAAGCGCCCCTGAAAGTCGAGCGTCGTAACCTCGAAGGGTCACGTGACGAGTTGGCGGTCCAGGCTATTTGGTCTATGGTCAAATGTACATGACGGTGTCACACCCTGTTTCCACATCAAGTGCCAGCAAAGGTGTTTGATAGCGTCAATGTGTGCACTTGAAGAACATGTGAAACAAATGAGGCCGAGTGCTGTTTAAAAATCTGATCAACAAAGGGAAGTAAGCGCTCTACATGCATACAACATGTGCACTGGAGTAAGTGAGAGTTATGGGGAACCAGTCTCTTGGCACCTGAGAGAATAACAAGCATTGAAATGAATGAGCGACTTTTATCTTATCTTTGTTTATCAGATGTGTGCACTTTGTTTCCACACAGATAGGGCGTAGTGGATAATTAAGACATCGGCCTCCTAATCGGAAGGTTGCGAGTTCAAATCCCGGCTGCGGCAACCTGGTGGGTTAAAGGTGGAAATTTTTCCGATCTCCCAGGTCGACTTATGTGCAGACCTGGTTGTGCCTTATCCCCCTTCGTGGGTACATTCAAGCACAAGACCAAGTGCCCCTAGGAAAAGATCCTGTAATCCATGTCAGAATTCGACAGGTTATAGAAACGCAAAAATACCCAGCATAAAACGGCCATACACGTAAAAACCCACTCGTGCAAAATCATGAGTGAACATGGGAGTTTCAGCCCATGAACAAAGAAGAAGAGAACAAGCAACTTTCAACTAATAAGCCTTTGTTTATCAGATGTGCGCACTTTGTTTCCACATAGATCTAGAGCAGCGTAAGCTGTACGAAGCAGCCAAGGTGATCCAGCTGGCTTACCGTCATTACCGCGACAAACAGCAGCAGCATCAGAAGGAGATTGAGGCGGCAGTCCTCATCCAGAGCTACTACAGACGTTACAAAACGGTACAGTCAAAATGTTGCCTGTTGGTTTCAACAATTTATTCAGAAAATAAGAAAGGTAAGTTTGTTTTTGACAAAACAATACGTTACAGTCACAAATATGTGACTTTGTTATATTTGTGACTGTAACATATTGTGTTGTCAATAACAAACGTTCTAACAATTTACCTTTTTTTTTTCTTTTTTTTTTTTTTAGTTTTTTTGATTCTGGATTTATTCAGAAAATTACAGATAACAATGCGGCATACAATCAATTTAATAAATGGAGCACAGCAAGCAAAGCTTATAGACATACTCTTAATAAGCAAAATAATATCTGAGTTTGGTGGATGTTTCCTGTTGAGTTATTTTCAGTACCCTTTTATTTTGTTAACAAGGTCTGCAACAACACTTTGGATGTCAAGCACGTCGAGTTTCTCAGTAGATTGTTTTGGAAGAAGACTTTGGGGGACATTTAAAAGAGGACGCAGATATAGTCTGAAAATCCAGTAGGGAAGAGAGAGGGTTGTTCAGACCTGGGAACCCATACTATTTCGCCGTATTTTGTTCGCATGATTGTCTAGAATACGAGTAGTACGGTCAGTGGTGAAAAATATGACGAGAAAAATTCCTGGACTACTTTTCTTCACAAGCTCATCCCGAAGCCGATCCAGTATTTTGACACATGATTACTTTTTTATTCAGTAAACATTGAAAGAAGCATTTGTTTTAAATGTATTAATTAACGGTGCGACGGATGCGTGTGAAGCATGTTTGAATCATGGATGTTCAAATGCTGTGTGGAGTACGCCGATTTGTCTGAAAATACACCAAGTTTGCTTGAGAAGACTCCAAGTGCAAATCAGGGGTTCCCAGGTCTGGTTTTATGGTTAAAGTGACAGTGCCGTTCTACTTGCTTCTGGGTATACTGAATAGCTCTTCTATCAATCGTGATGCACAGGAACAGTCTCAGTATCATAGGACTAATTTCTCCCCAGAAAAGGGGAGTATACCTGCCTAATTAGGAGGGCGTGGGAAGAGAAAAACGACCATAGATGGAAAAACCTACATGTACCTAAGACGAGTGTACATGGGAGTTGCAGTCTATGAATGCGGAAGAAGAAAATAGGACTAATTAAATTACATATTCTTACCAATTCACATATATAGCAAATAGACTACGATCATGTTTGCATCGGTCGAACATTTGTGGCACTCCTTTTGTGTGTTTTTCTGTACTAAGAACTATGCCTTCAGGTTCCCCCCTCTGACACAGAAGAGTGCCGTGCACAGGTTCATAACACCCTGAATTTTCCTTTCAGTATGCGTACTACAAGAAAATGACGCATGCAGCAGTGCTGATTCAGAATCAGTTCCGAAGCTACTCTGCTCAAAAGCGCAAGAAAAACCCAGGGGGCAGCACTCAGGGCTCCCGGCGAGAGCTGGAGCGGTTAAAAAAGGGGCGTAACCAGTCCGTCATCATTCAACAACGATTCAGGTTGGTCATGAGAATCATTTTGCTTGACAATTTTGGTTGCAGTCAATTGACAATTTTCGGAAATAACTCCATTTGGTTTGAGTGTTTCCCCATGGTTCCGACGCACCCCTCGCTAGTGATGGGCCCCTCCAATGTTTGTACGAGGTTTGGCAAGAAAAGGTCACTCTCCCACAACCCATACAAACCCGACAGAGTGACATGTATTTTTGAAATGTGTCTTGTGGGAGTAGATTAGTGAGGATTGGGAAGATCTGTGCATGATGTGTCTGTGTGGGTTTTTCTTTTGCTTTGTTTTTTGTTTATTTTATTTTAATTTAATTTTTAAAATTTTTATTTGGGGGTGCTTGTGTGTGTGTGTGTGTGTGTGTGTGTGTGTGTGTGTGTGTGTGTGTGTGTGTGTGTGTGTGTGTGTGTGAGAGGGAGAAAGAAAAGCTTTGAGTAAAATTGTGGGAGTGTGTGGTGAACAACCGTGGCATTATTTTGTGCACACATGTATGCATCTCTTTACCTGGTTTCATAGCCAACTTTTTGTATTGGGATTCTGCTCTTTCTTCTTCTTCTTCTTCTTCGTCTTCTTCGTCTTTTTCTTCTTCTTCTTCTTCGTTCTTGTAACATGATTGTAAAGATTTAAGCGTTGTTGTGCAGGAGTCACTACCAGCGCAAGTCACTGGACGGCAAGGAAGGAACATCGGCAATGGGCGTGGGGAGCGGGGATGCGCCAGACAGGTCAGACTTTGCACCTGTGTTAGACCCCAAGGGACTCACCTTGCTCTGCTCTTTGTCTCTCTTTGTAAGAGAGTGTGTACAACTTTCCATCTAGGTCAGTCTGGTAGGACTGTGCATGCCAAGGTGTACATTTTCACGTTTTTTTCTTGAACTTTTTTTTTTTTAGATACAGGAAATAATGCTGCTCTTTCCACACCCCCCCACACACACACATACACACCTATCAGCTCCTCCCCTCCCCTCCCTCCAAACCAGCATCACTAGTTATATGTTCATATGTTGCACATAGCCATAGAAGTAATAAATATGGTGTAACAGCCTAAAACACACGATTTTTTCTTTCCTTTCACCCTTAGTATTACCCACTCACCCTTTGGAGGCATCATAATTGCTGACCAGCATATCTCAAATTTGATTTTCATGATCTCAAGCCTGATTGGCTATGAAACAGGTTACCGTATTTTCCGGGTTACAAGGCGCTACAGCGCATAAGGCGCACCCCCTTCTTTTTAAACAAAATTGTAATCCAGTCACCCATTGGGCGCAGGGGGCCGATAGGGCGCACCAAAATTAAAAAAAGTATACCGGTAACAAACGGTCGAAGAACACATCAAAGGAAGAATACAGAGTGAAAATATGTGTGCTCTGTGTGTGCGGCGAGATCAAAGGCAGGTCCATTGTGATAGCTGGGTTGCCTTGTTTAGACACTGACCTTCTTCCCAGGGGTCAATGACCCAGTTTTTGCAATGAGAGGTGGTTCCCCTGTCATAGATCTGAGAGAGGAAACACTTCCTGCACCGGGGTCAGTGACCGAGTTTAACCTATGGGGGGTCTCTTTGATGTCTTGAGAGGAAACTTGGCCAGGGTAGTACCTAGTAGCTGAAACATGCATTATCACAAGTTGTTTGACTGGTACTCAGGCGGTCTCTTTGATTTTTTTCGTATTTCATACACGGATTAGGTGCTTCGTTATACAAGACGCAGGGGTCAAACTCGAGGAAAAAAGTCGCGCCTTATGACCCGGAAAGTACGGTACTTAAGAATTGCGTGTTCACTAGGGTAGCTCTCCTTACTTTGGTGATATGGTCAGACACAGACACAAGGCAAATTCATGGCCCACACAGAGAACTATTATTTAGCGCACGCATGTGTGCATTTTGGCATCTTGAAAATATATACAGTGTAACAGTATTCCGAACATCAAGTGCATTTTGACAATCTGGTTTCCAATATCAAGTGTATAGTGAAAAGCTAACCCCCGACTGACTGTCACATGTATTTTCTTTTTCTCATTCTTCCGAAGAGATGCATCCTGAATTGTTACGGAATACATCTTGGTTGTGACATATAACTTGCATGATAGCAGCTTTGTTATGGCTGAATTGATTTGCTGTACACACAAGGTGTGGAGGAGGGGGGTGGAAATAGACGAACTCCGGAAATAACTCTGTCAGCTTTGTACGGGTTGTGAAAGAGTGAATACCCTTGCTTTTAGTGAGGCAAGCTTTCCACACATGCTCCTTGTCCTCGTGTTTCAGACACACCCCTGGCTAGGGACTGGCCAATAATGTCCGGAAAGTTTGACTCAATAAATCAATCAATCAATCAATATGAGGCTTATATCACGCGTATTCCGTGGGTACAGTTCTAAGCGCAGGGATTTATTTATATAAAGCAAGAGTATTCACTCTTTCACCTGACTGAGTTATTTGTGACCATGGTCTATTGTGATCAGCTGCCTTGGTTGCTTTCGGCTGACAGAGTTATTTGTGACCATGGTCTATTGTGATCAGCTGCCTTGTTTGCTTTCGGCTGGTCAAAGTGAAGCTTGATGAATGCATTTTGAGCCGGGTGTTTGTTCTGATCTTGCATAACCACAATGTCATTTTTTAATGAATATGTATGTTGTTTTTTGTCTATGCTTACTCAGAGAGCTATGGAATCTGATGCATATAATTAGGGTGGGTGAATTCTGTAAACCAGACGTAAATGTTGTAAGGTGATTTTGTGATTGTAGTCCAGAGTGCCAGTGGTTGGTGTATTTTCCAAGGTTTCTTCTTCGTGATTCATACTTCTCGTTATGTGTTTGTGTGTGTCTTACGCATTGTTTATGGCAATGTCTTTTGTAAGCTATTTCCCTTTTTGTGTGTTCTACTCTTGTGGCTTTTGAAATTCAGATGACGTTCCTCGTCATTGAAGTGGTTTGAAGGCCAACTTTCTTATGTTACATTTTCTTAAAAGGAAGCCCAGCTTTTTCAATCTTCTTTTTCCAACCCATTTTCTTCTCCACTCCCCCCCCCCCCCCCCTCTACCGTCAGCCTCCTACCCACCCCCAACCCCCTTTGCTTCTTGTGCAAATGTGAATAAGGACATATAGTGTTTCATAGTTGCAGTTTTTGAGAGAGAGAGAGAGTCTGTGTGTGTCTGTTTGTCTGTCTGTCTGTCTGTCTGTCTGTCTGTCTGTCTGTCTGTCTGTCTGTCTGTCTGTCTGTCTGTCTGTCTGTCTGTCTGTCAGTGTGTGTGTGTGTCTCTCACTCTCATTCTCTGTGTCTGTGTGTCAAGCGAATTTGTGTTGTCCTTGTCCTTGTTTTCTATCTTTGCATGCAAGGTATAGCAGAGGCATTTGTGTTCAGGTTGCTCTTCGCATCTTTCTACACATGGTGGAGGGTTTATTTTTGCGTGCATCCTCCCATAGGATTGAATATCTTAATTGGAATTATATTGTTACACTGAAGAAGGGGATTGGGGGAGGGGGAGGGGATGTGTCAGTGGAATTTTGACATATTTGCACAGAAATATATATGCGTATGTGCACCGGTTGACACATTCATGGGTACTTGTGTATGCATACATACTATCATACAGATGCACAGACACATGCATGCACACAGACACACATGCACACACACACGCAGACACATACACACACACACTAACACACACACACACACACGCACGCACACACACACACACACACACACTCACACACACGACACACACACACACACACACACACACACACACACACACACACACACACACACACACACACACACACACACACACACATACACGCACACACACACATACACACAGTTGTCTGCGCATGCAAACACACACACACACACCAAAAGGAAAACAAAGCTCCTCTCTCTAAATATTCGGTCTGTTTTCAGACTTTGGTGAATTCAGAAAAACAGTGCATCCACAATGGCACCCATTTGGAGAGGTGTTCTTGCATAGTTTTTATGAACTAACATAAAGCAAGTTAAATGTTGCATAGAATGAAAGGAAACATTGTAAAAATGGAATTCACTGGAGGAAAAATTGGGCTGGGAGTTCTGGTGTATTGGTGCAATTTTGCCCCAACAGTTTTCTGGGTGACATCAATGCATGCAGCATAGCAAGTGTCGCTGTGTGTGTGTTGGTGTGTGTGTCGGTCCGTCTGCATGCCGCATCTTGTGTGATTGTTTGTGTGCAGGCCTGCCGGGCAGAGTCCATGTCACGGTTGATTGCTTCAGGTATTAAGTCTAATAATGCGTGTAATAATCGGAACATCTGTGACTTTTCCCACGTAGCTTGCTTTGCACTCTCCTCTACCCTTTCTGTTGGTTGATTTGTGTATCTAGTGTAGAAGTTTCTCCTTGTGTAGCTGAAAAATATTAATTTATTTTTTAACTCTGTGTGTGTGTGTGTGTGTGTGTGTGTGTGTGTGTGTGTGTGTGTGTGTGTGGGTGTGTGTGTGTGTGTAGTTATAAAGTGCTAATGGCAACATCTAAGAAACAAAGGGAGGCAAGCACTAGAACTATTCACAACACTAAAGGCCTTTCTTAGATGAGCCGAAGTTCTCACGAAGTCTTTTCAATAAAAATGCATTGACAAAGCTTCATGCAGTGAGCTTTGTGAAGTTGACTTTACCCAAATAATATCAGGCTTTAGTGGGAGTTCCGCGGAACCAGCCTCCTGGCACCTGAGAGACCCCCCGCGGGTTAGGGGGAAGAATTTACCCCTCCCTGGTCCCCCCGCGGGTTAGGGGGAAGAATTTACCCGATGCTCCCCAGCATGTCGTAAGAGGCGACTAACGGATTCTGTTTCTCCTTTTACCCTTGTTAGGTGTTTCTTGTATAGAATATAGTCAATGTTTGTAAAGATTTTAGTCAAGCAGTATGTAAGAATTGTTAAGTCCTTTGTACTGGAAACCAGTGCTGGACTGATTGTGTAACCTCTGCGAACGCCAAGAAGAAGAAGTACTGGAAACTTGCATTCTCCAAGTAAGGTCATATATTGTACTACATTGCAAGCCCCTGGAGCAATTTTTTGATTAGTGCTTTTGTGAACAAGAAACAATTAACAAGTGGCTCTATCCCTTTCTCCCCCCCCCCCCCCCCCCCCCTTTCCCCGTCGCGATATAACCTTGAACGGTTGAAAACGACGTTAAACACCAAATAAAGAAAGAAAGAACCACCTGAGAGAATATGAAGCAGTGTGTGATTCTTTAGCAGTACACTGTATTAATCAGTGAAGTCGGTTATCATTGATGCTTGTATTTGTATTTTGTGTGGGTGTTAACATGTCAGTGGTTGCTGTGTATCCAGTGATGTATTAAATTAAAGCTTTCCTGGTCAACGACAATCACTCTGTGACTTTCACAATTTTCTGTGACGGACAAAATGTGTTTCATTTTATGGCGCGAATTTCCCCCTATCCCTTCCTCAGTTCTGGCCACCATGTGTGAAAGAGATCACACTGTTTTAATCAGGCACCCTGCTATGCTAGTCACAAGTTAGAAGGGTTTCTTCTTCTTCTTCGCTCCTTCTAGATACCCACTCCTGTGGCACGCACGCATGCCGCAGTCTTCTTTAGGGCCACTACTGACTAGGTCGCAAAAGGGTTTGAAAAGTACAGTAAAGAAATAGAATGAGAAAGAGTGGAAAAGAATCATTCAGAGAAAACTTGGTCATAACCTGGAAGTCTGGTGGGAGGTGTTGCACTGTGTATGCTGTAACATGCTGGTTGTCAGGAATTGTGTTACTGGTTACAGTGGGTAGACAACTTCTTACCGCTTAGTGACCCATCTTTCAAGATACCCCTACCCCCACCCCACCTCTTTTGTTTTGACTTGCCTGAGGAATTAGGATTCATATGTGTCCGTCCGTATGGCCGTCCGGCCGGGAGAGGGGTAGGGGTCTAAAAAAAAAGGGGTAATGGGAAATGAAGAAGGAGAGTCGTGTAAGCATTTGCTTTTCTTGTTTTTATGGAACATCCTAATTGAGGTCTTTTGCATTTACAGCTCTACAACCAGACAACTTAAGGAACCTTAGACAGCCCCCCCCCCCCCCCCCTAACACTTTGTAACCCACCTATGTTGACCAAATTTTTTTTAGCTGAGGCCAGCTGTGCTGCAGCAGGTCACTCAGAATTGTAGTAACTGTGTAGAAACTGTGTAGAAAACATGCTGGAATGCAGGCGATAGATGGACGTTACAGGAAGCGACTGAAGCTAACAGTCTGAGCAGAATGCGGATATGTGCCGAATGAGAGCAGATGCAATGTACATGTAGTGACTATGTGTGTACGGATATATCCGTACCTGGTCAGATAGAGCCATAATTATGAGTGGGTACGGATATATCCGTACCTGGGAGACAATGAGTTAAATAGCTGCATGAATGTATAAGGAGCTTGAAGCATGCATGCCAAATGTAGCAGAACCGGTACTGCATGTGAACAGAGTGTAGTTTTCACCCAATGCTAGCATCGTCATTACATTAGAATGTACAGAAAGTCTTTGTTTAGTTTAGAAGACATACTCGGGCATGTGGTAATGATGTGGTTCTATGTTTATATTTGTAGAAAATTGTTTTATTCACAGTTTAGAACACATACTCTGTCATGTGGTATTATATGTTGATATGCAAATTATGCTGTACGTTTGTGGTTTCTCGTGCCAACAAGTTTACTTACTATGTCAGGCTTCTTTCTACCTTTCTCCAAAACTACCCAGAGGTTTTTTGTGTATGGATATTTTGTGTGTGTGTGTGTGGGGGGGGGGGGCCATATCATCTTTGTTTTTCTTTCAAATTATCCAGGTTTCATTTTTGGGATTTTCTTTTTTTGTGCATGATTTTGATTACAGGGGTATATATATATTTTATGTTCCTACCTAATATACTTAATGTTCTGCTTCTACATTATCTACTCTCCTGCGTCAATTACATTTATCACAAGCTTGAGGTAGAAGGCTGTTTAAATCATTCTTATTACAGCTTTCAGCAACTTTCAGCCCTTTGATAAGACAGCTTACAAACCGAATACGGTGGCACCCCCCTTTTGAGAAAACCAGGTCTTGAAAATGAAGGGTTCTTAAATGGGGGTATTTTTTTGTTTGTTTGTTTGTTTGCTTGTTTGCTTAACGCCCAGCCGACCACGAAGGGCCATATCAGGGCGGTGCTGCTTTGACATATAACGTGCGCCACACACAAGACAGAAGTCGCAGCACAGGCTTCATGTCTCACCCAGTCACATTATTCTGACACCGGACCAACCAGTCCTAGCACTAACCCCATGATGCCAGACGCCAGGCGGAAAATGGGGGTATATTTACAGAGATTTTGAACAGAAAGTCTGAGAAAACAGGGTCTTGAAAGGGAGGGGGTCTAAAAGTGGGGGGTCCTAAAAGGGGGTTCCCCTGTATGACCGAGACTTCAAAGCATGAACACATTCATTGTAATTGAGTTCGGATGACTGGATGTGATTTGATTTGTTACCACTAATTTTAACATTAAGTGTGCTAGCTGGTTTTCAGTTTTTATTTACTTCTCCTCCCACTTCTCCTCCCCTCGTCATCCCCCCCCCCCCCCCCCCCCCCTCAACACGGCCCCCTTCTCCTCACATCCCAATAGCACGTGACATGACAGAGGTGTGTTTGTGTTGACAGCTCCCCGCCTTCCGAAGAAGCCCAGCAGCTGGCCCACGAACTAAGCCCGCCAGCTGATGGGGACGAGAAACCCGCCGACACCGCCTCATGATGGACCACGACACCATCAACACCGCCTCGTGATGGACCATGACACCACCAACACACCGCCTCATGATAGACCATGACACCATCAACACCGCCTTGTGGTGGACCATGACACCACCACCACCACCCTTTGCATTTCCATCAATTCATCCAACACAAGAGAACACGAAAAAAACCATGGCAGACTTAATTAGCAAAGTCATTTTCTGAGAAAAACATGATCCGACTTTTGGTGTTCAGTATGACACTGTCTCTTGACATCAGAAATCAATGTATTCATTTAAACACACCATCAGCACAAGAGAACATGAAAAAAAACATGGCAGACTGAATTAGCATGGACATTTTTGGAGCAAAACGTGACCCATCGTTTGGTTTTCAGTATGACATTCTCGCTTGACGTCAGAGATCACTGTATTCATCAAGACACACCATCATCATCAACGTGTGCAATACAGAAGCAGGTGCTGTACAGTGCTGAAAGCTTACATTGACCACATTGACCACCCAGACTGTCTACCTGTGGATGTTTAGTGCAGCTACTGTTTTATGGTCATCACTAAATCGCTAACCTTAATGGCGCCAACACCTCATCATGGAAAGGACAAGATATGGTCTGGGTGGCCGAGTGGTAAATGCACTTGTCTCGGAAGCGAGAGGTTGCGAGTTCGACCCTGGGTCAGGGCGTTAGCAATTTTTTTCCCCCTTTTCCTAACCTAGGTGGTGGGTTCAAGTGCTTGTCTTTTGGATGAGACGAAAAACCGAGGTCCCTTCGTGTACACTACATTGGGGTGTGCACGTTAAAGATCCCACGATTGACAAAAGGGTCTTTCCTGGCAAAATTGTATAGGCATAGATAAAAATGTCCACCAAATACCCGTGTGACTTGGAATAAAGGCCGTGAAAGGTGAATGCTCGCTTTAATAGGCTTGAGGTTTGCTGGCCGATGTGAATGCGTGATATAATAATTGTGTAAAAAATTCCATTTCACACGGCAGAAATTAATATGTAAAGCGCTTAGAGAACGTCAAGCGCTATATAAATCTCCCCATACAAATAGACATTCAGCAGCTTCTTAGTCTTCATTACATCAGGTTTCTGATGTCGGGTTCTATTTTGTTGCTTTGAGCACAGTGTGTATAAAAAATCGTGTGCGTCCCTAGCGGCCCTTAATTGAGCTGAAAGACTACGCAAAGTGTTTTTTACCGAAAACTCTGTGCTAAAGCTCCGTGCAGTCAGCTTTGCGGAGTAATATTACTTCGTGTAGTCGACTTTGCCCTGTTCATTTAGGAAGGAAAGAGGGCAAGGAAATGTATCATTCAGAGATTTGAACTCAAATCCAACTTTCTAAGAAGCACAATCACTGCCAGTTTTTTTCTCTCTGTTGAACCTTTGTATAATGACCAACCAAGCGACTGACCAGCAGTGGTCGTTATGGAAAGGTGAATTATATGGAAGAAAACCTTGTCTTGGGGTCCTTTGGGGTGGTGGTGGTAATAGGCAGGTGCTTGTGGTTAAGAGGTGGTCACAAGGGCAGGTTTGAGTGTATTGCATGGACTGAGATTCGCTGGTCCAAGTCAAACTGGTACATTAATTGTTCCCGCTGTGATTGTTTCGTTGGTAGTGTACTGGTCTTGGTGATAATGTCCCTGTTGTGCAGTTTCTTGTGATAATGATTTGATTATAATATCTGCTGTGGTTCTGAGTGTATGTTCTCTGATGAAAGTGATGTGGTGCTTGCTTGTTGTTTACAGTCTTGTGTGTGTGTGTGTCAAACGTCAGTTCACAATCCTCGCATCAATTCTCTGAATAGTGTACCTATCCTCATGTGTTTTGGGTTAGTTTGTTCCCTTTTTAGCACTTACTAACCCCTTTATTTCTTCTTCTTCTCCTTCTTCTTTCCTTTTTAAATTTAGTCAAGTTTTGACTAAATGTTTTAACATAGAGGGGGGAATCGAGACGAGGGTCGTGGTGTGTCTGTGTGTGTGTGTGTGTGTGTGTAGAACGATTCAGAGTAAACTACTGGACCGACCTTTATGCAATTTTTCATGAGAGTTCCTGGGTATGATATCCCCAGACATTTTTTTCATTTTTTCGATAAATGTCTTTGATGACGTCATATCCGGCATTTTGTAAAAGTTGAGGCGGCACTGTCACACCCTCATTTTGTAATCAAATTGATTGAAATTTTGGCCAAGCAATCTTTGACGAAGGCCGGACTTTGGTATTGCATTTCAGCTTGGAGGCTTAAAAATGAATTAATGACTTTGGTCATTAAAAATCTGAAAATTGTAATTAAAAGTAGTTTTTTATAAAACGATCCAAAATTACGTTCATCGTATTCTTCATAATTTTCTGATTCCAAAAACATATAAATATGTTATATTCGGATTAAAAACAAGCTCTAAAAATTAAAAATATAAAAATTATGATTAAAATTAAATTTCCGAAATCCATTTAAAAACAATTTCATCTTATTCCTTGTCCGTTCCTGATTCCAAAAACATATAGATATGATATGTTTGGATTAAAAACACGTTCAGAGAGTTAAAAAGAATAGAGATATAGAAAAGCGTGCTATCCTCCTCAGCGCAACCGCTACCGCGCTTTTCTGGATTGTTAATTTCACTGCCTTTGCCATGAGCAGTGGACAGACGATGCTACGAGTGTACGGTCTTGCGGAAAAAATGCAATGCGTTCAGTTTCATTCTGTGAGTTCGACTGAGCTTGACTAAATGTTGTATTTTCGCCTTACGCGACTTGTTCTTTTTTTCGTGGCCAATCATTTTTGAACCTGGTCTTCACCAATTTGCACCTGCCCACATTGACACTCAATGTAGCAGTGGTGATATTCACCTGTTTCACCATTGATGTTTCTATGGTGACAGTGACAGTGGTGACAGTGATTGTGACAGAATCTTTCAGTGTGCATTTGGTGACAGATGATCATCCCTTGTGTTATTGGGTGTATATCTCTTTTAAAACAATGGCAATGTTTTCCTTTCAAACAGAATTTCTCATCGTGTCACTTGGCTAAACCTGTGTTTAATCTGTTGTTACCTCTGGTGTTTGTTAGTTACACCTGTGTGTGTATATCTGTTTTCTGCTGTTGACGCATTGCAGTTGATGTGCACATTTGTCACATCCTGCATGTGCATACCTCTTCTTTGCTGATGACACATCAGACCTGATCTTGTGCACATCTAGGCCGTAACTTTGTTATATCTAGGTGCATGTTACTACCTGAATGTTCACCTGGGCACACCTGTATTTTTCAAGGCCGCAACTTTGTTATACAGGTGCATGTTACTTACCTAATTGTTCACCTGGGCACACCTGTATTTTTCTAGGCCGCAACTTTGTTATACAGGTGCATGTTACTTACCTAATTGTTCACCTGGGCACACCTGTATTTTTCTAGGCCGCAACTTTGTTATACAGGTGCATGTTACTTACCTAAGTGTTCACCTGTCAGCGTCTTGTGCTAGTGATGATGATCCCTGTGTTGACTTTACTGTAGGGGTCGAGTCTTGTTGGGGGTCATCCTTTTCTCGATCTCACCCACAGTGTTACCTGCCTTGAGGGAATGGACTTTCATGAGGGTCGAGACAAAAATAGGAGACTGCCTGACGGTCGTTTTGTCTGTGTGTGAAGAAAAAGAGGGAGTCAAAATAGCGTCACAGTCCACATTAAGACTTTGATAAAAGATTTGGTTGCAACAAACTGTTGTTGATGAGAGCGAAGATGGTATGTTTCCTGCTAAAATGATGTCCTTATCCTTGTCTTCTTCTTCTCTTCTTCTGTGTTCCCAGTTTTTGTTCTTATCCCTTGTTACAGCCGACACAGGTCTCTGTGGCCCACATGATCATTTATGCGGGAAGGAAGGTATTTCACTACCAGTGATATGATCAAAACATGACAACATAAACAGATTTTATTACATTAGAAGGCGACTGTGACGCTCAACTGTTTTCAGTAGAGGCCACACACTTTTTGTCCAACCGGCAGAAGTTCATGTCAAAGGAAAGATTTTTCGACGGCAATGTTGTTAAATCTTGTTGCTGCTGTGACGACAGTTCCTAGTTGGTCAAATTTTCTCTGAATTTTTTTCCTCTGCTATTGTTTGAAAAGGAATTATGTTTGTTTCCACTTAAAATGCTGACATTTTCTCATCTTAGCTGATATGTTTCGACAGCAGAGGACAATTTTGCGTGTTACTGTTCATTGTTTTGTTTTAAGTACCAAATAATTGCTTCCAGTTTTATACAAAGGAACAAAATTGCTTGCGTAATGCAGATTTTGTTCACTATGAAAGTGATCAAATTTAAGGACTTAAACACGATTTTTATCTCGTTCTTGCCTACTTTTCCTTGTTGTGTTTCATATATTTTTGACGTCAGATTAGGCCTTTCTGCATCTACTGTTTAAATCCAGTTGGTGTGAATTTTCTCTGCCACATTAGTTCATTGTAATCTTCTTGTTTTTTTCAATCTGCTCAGCTAATCATGACATTGCAAAAGGAGCAAATACCCCTTGGTATCATTTGTAAACAGGAATCGCTTGACAAGTGGCCCCCTTCATCCCCCCCTTCCTCGTCCTGATATGGCTCTGCGTAGTCGGCTGGACGTTAAGCAACAAATAAACAAACAAACAAACAAACCCCTTGGTATGTACAAGGGTATGTGATATGTCTGTACAACAAGTTATGTCAGTAATAAATTTGTTCTTCAGTATATTGGAGTACTTTCATTACACTCTGTAGAAAGCTTTAAGAACAATGGACTCTCTTGGAATAATCTCATGCATTATGGTTTAAACAGCTGCATGCTCCATTTTGATTGGAGATGGAAGAATTGCATCAATTTCAGAATACTGCCGCTTTTGGGTTTTATCCTTTCTCCTCCCTCCGCCTCTTTTCATCTCTCTTGCATAAATTTTTTTCTCTGTTGGTCTATGTGATTCTTATTTTCAGGAAGAAAGATACATGTATGAGGAAAAGTGGTATGGATAAAGCCAGTTTTTTTTCTTTTTATTGTGACATCTTTCCTTGTCCCTAACAGATTGCATTTTTTCTGTTGAATATTATAAATTGTAAACGGATGAACTATGGCTTATTTTTCTTCTTCATATTTTTTTAATGTTTATTCCTTATTCTTCATCCTATAGTTTTCCTTCATATTGTTTATTGTTCCTTATTCTTCACCCCGTTTCTGTGTCGCACACGTTGCATTGCCCTGCTACATGTATTTCAAATCTGTTCATCAATTTTCTGTCTCTTTGCTACCCCCCGCGAGTTAGGGGGAAGAATTTACCCGATGCTCCCCAGCATGTCGTAAGAGGCGACTAACGGATTCTGTTTCTCCTTTAACCCTTCTTAAGTGTTTCTTGTATAGAATATAGTCCATTTTTGTAAAGATTTTAGTCAAGCAGTATGTAAGAAATGTTAAGTCCTTTGTACTGGAAACTTGCATTCTCCCAGTAAGGTAATATATTGTACTACGTTGCAAGCCCCTGGAGCAAATTTTTGATTAGTGCTTTTGTGAACAAGAAACAATTGACAAGTGGCTCTATCCCATCTCCCCCCTTTCCCCGTCGCAATATAACCTTCGTGGTTGAAAACGACGTTAAACACCAAATAAAGAAAGAAAGAAAGAAAGAATGTCTCTTCGCTGAAGGTGACTGACAGGTGATTCGTATATATATATACATTTATGTGGGCATCTATTCCCTGTCTTTTTTTTATGATTATTTGTCTCGCCTTTAAATCATGACAAACACAAGAGAGAAAAGAGAATCTCAGCATGAGGTGTGATGAAATGTTGTGATATTTGATGAAACGATCACAAAACAGCTCAACCAATGATCTGGCTAGAACAAGGTGGCCTCACCAAACTTAAATGCGTGCCAAGTAGTAGTCCTTGATGTGTGCTAAAATAATGTCCTGCTGTTTTACTTTTCTTTTTCTTTTTCCTTTTATAAACTATGGGAGTATTGTCTTTGACTTGGTTTCATCTTGTTGTTTTTGGCTCATTAGTCGATGAAGAAAGTGAAAATGGGGAACGCCGTACTGCATAGAAGCTCGCTTTCCACAGAGAAAAAGCAACCTGACTTTCCATGAGGCCAACCTCACAGGACTATATCAAATCTTATCCTAATGCTTAAATCGCAAAGCTTTTTTTTTTATTTCGAAAATAAATACACTTTTTCTTCTCTGCCTCATTTTTCTTTTTCTGTTTTCTGTCCTTTCTTGATAGACGTGGAGGTGTTTGAAAGAGTTGCAGTGTATGTCACAGTTGCCCTGTTTAAAATGTACAGGAGAGCTTCAAAGGGCTACTACTCTTGTCTTTTTTCACTGCCAAGGTTTCTTGGTTTCCTGGAGCTTTACTTGTCTGTGCCCGATAATTATATTTAATTCTATGTGTAATCCAACTTTCTCTGCTTGGTCTTTTTGACTGTAATTGTGTATGTTATCCAACTGACTTTCCTTGGTTTTCTTGTTATCAGCAGTGATATCATTGACTGTAATTGTGTGTCAAAAAACAAGAATGTTGTTCAAAACAAAACGTTACGTTCACGTTTTTTTCTTCCTTTTTTTAATAATTGTTAGTGTTATCCAACTTACTTTCCTTGGGTTTTTTTGTTATCAGTGATGATGTTGTCAACGATACTGCTTGTAATCTTAATTCATGTGCTTGGATTTTGTGTTAATGTGTAATGATTAACGTTGTTCCCTCCACCCCTCCCTCCCCCCCCCCCCCCCCCCCCCCCCCCCCTCCCTGTAACTCCGGTAAGTGCTGTGATAGTAGACCGTATCAGTGTATTTTATGTATCCAACGATCCACTGATCTTTGTGTATTTATTGATTCTAGGGATGTATTTATCAAGCGAGAGTTGTGTTAAACAGTCATTACTCCTGTTCAGTACTGTATGGTGATTTTGTATGAAATGAGTAAGATGTGTACATGTAAATGATGAATATGTAATTCATTGATTTGAATATATTATATTAATTGCGGATTGATCAATGTGTATGATACGTGTCCATGTTTCCTCTGCACAATTAAGGCATAATTTATGTATGCAATGATTGTTATCAGATTGTTAAATGTTCCCCCATGTTTAGAGTTGTTTTTTGTTCAGCGAGAAAGGAATTTGTGTACTGTATGATTTTTATTTCTCTATTAGTTTGTGTGATAAATGCTGTGAAAGGAAAACATTTCTCTCATTATGAATTTGAATTGTCTTTTGGTGTAACTGACAGTACCAATGACCTTTTGCCTTGGAGTACAGTAATGGTAACTGATACTTTGTCCCAGTGAGTTTTCAGTTGACCCACACTGCCTGAGTTTTGACAAGAACATTAAGACAAATAATTATAAAAAGATGTTAACAAAGGAAGGATTTTGTTACCTATTCCAAGCTACAAAAAAAGTTCATGTGATCGTAATCCTGTCTTCTATAATTACGTTTTTCAGCACTGTAAATTGGCACACTCTGCATGTGTGTATAATTTATTTATTAATTTTCAAAGGCAAAAGCCTCTGATGCTTAGAAAAACGTATTTTGGTTCAGAACTGTGGCTACATTTTTTGCCTATGAAATGGCATTTTGGGGGTCAGATTTGGACTGATTTGCAGATTTGTGAAAATAACGCTGCGATGTTTACTAAAGATGTGACCTTAATATGTATGTGTATTTGTCATAGGTTTCCATGACAATGGTTTGTTTTTGGGTAGTCGGATACATCATATAAGAACTTCAATAGTGAAAAGAGCATTTTGATTTGTATAAGGTGAAGCCATGACAGTTTGTGATCTCAACCATTAGGATTTAAATGAATTTAGAAATTTTGCTTTTCTCGGTCTTTTTTCTTGTTTAAACGTTTTAAATCCATCACACACGTTTTCAGACTTGTCTTCTTTTCCCTTTCACAAGTACTCTTCTCTTTATCAAGATTTTCATGAAAAGCACTTGAAATGTCTCCTTTGCACTTGAAAACTTTCTAGTTCGTACTTGAATGTTAATTGTTTTCAAAAAAATGTTGCGTGTACCGGTATAAACTAGTCATTGGTGACAAATGTTTCTCTCTGTGTGTAGCTGTTTATGCTCACTTGTGTGTTACCTGGAAACAAACCCGTTGTTGATCTTGTGCTCTTTCTTGCCTCTCGTCGTTTGCACCAAACTGTATTCCTGGTTCTTGGCTGTCAGCAACCGTGTTCTGTGAGAAAAGTCATGACGTGCTTGTAGTTATTTTTTTCTCCTTTCCACCCTCCCAATCTCACCCTTACCTATTTCCTCACTTTTACATCTCAAACCACATTTCTCCTTAGAATAAAGAAATTGATTTAAAAAATAAATAAAAATTCTTTGTTGACAGGAAGATGGGTGGGCTGGGGTAGTGTGTTACTGTACTTGCAACAATGTTCACCAAACTTTTCCCATCTTTAAATCACACATTTTTTCTTCTCTTTTTATTTGTTTTTGTTATTTGTTTTTCAAATGTTTTATTTGTTAGTTTTTTACCTATTTTTTTTACAGTGAGGGATGCTGTTGTATTTATTTTGTGTAGTTACAGAGCGAAATATCAAGTTATACTGGTCTGACTTTTTGCCAGTGAAAATATTGAGCACTTAACGAAAGGCGAACATTTTAACCCTTAATGAATTAACAAACTTACCTGTAGATAATGTGCAGTGAACAAAATATTCAGGTGATAGGCAGTAATATGAAGACTTGTGTTTTAATGCGTTTGAGATAATTATGCTTTGAACAAAAATAAATAAGTAGATTAATTAATGAATTAATTTAGTAATAAATATGTGTAATTGTTAAAGGTAGAAACTTTGCAAGTATTTTTTTTTAATGTTCCCTGAACAATGTACAGCATTGCTAAGTCATGACAGTTTTGTTCTTTCTGAATCTCAAGCTGTATTTTGTCTGTTCTGTGTTGTGGGCAACTTCTTCACTTTGGTCACAATCTTGTTGTCACTTTGTTCTTAATACATGTCCACAGTTAATATCAAGCACAATTGGAAAAATGATTAGAACGCACTATCTGTGTAGAGAACAAGTCCTTACATCTGTGCGTGCGTGTACAAGCCTTTTTCTGCACCTTTATGCACTGATGATGTATGAATTAACTTTGAAGAGTTCCGTTGTGATGGTTCAAGTCCATGGTCATTATCAAGGTCGCAGTCTGTTTTGTGACTTGGTCATTTGTAAGCAAGTGACACCCTTTAAGTTTGCAATACATTTTATCATTATTTTGTTCCATTTTTTTAATAGGTTTGCTGAGACAGAGTGGGAATGTTTTCTGTGTTGTTTTTATGTTGTAGTGAAACAAAATTCCTCTAATAATTACATTCAAGTGTATTTTGTACTCCTGCGGTTTTTGTCTTATTTTCTTCTGCTTGAATTCCCTTCCCACATATTTCCAAACAATTTTACCTTTGACCATTTTTTATTATTTTGCTTGTTATTTAATGTATCTTTTCAGTGCTGTCTTGTCAAGATGGCATTGTATGACACCTATATTTTGTTTCCTTTGGTAACACTTACCTCTGATTAACTTGTCAGTGAAGATGACAGTGCAGACATTTGTTAATTATTCTCCAAAATGTTTTCTTGGTAATAAACTATTCCTGGCTCCTCCTTAAAGCTGAATCCTTACACTTTGAAAAACTGAAATTCAGGTTGATCATAGGCCAAGCTTACGCAACCTATGTCTTTGCCAAAGTAAAGGCGTTCAGTTAATTGTGTGACTACTGTCAGTGTTTGTGAATTACTTTTCATCCAAAATTCATTGTGAAAGAAAGCCCTTCTCAGATCCATTGTTGCGAACTAAACGACATTTTTCCATTGTTATTATTCTTTTAATGGTTATTGTCACTCTCGTCTATAAACTTGGCCAAAATAAACCTGTCCAGAAGGACCACCTGCAATGGCTGGTGACCCAACAATGTCCTTTCACCAAATGTACTACAGTAGAACTGTTATTGAACAGGTCACAGAGGGGCGCAATGGCTTGGTGGTAAGACGGGCGCAATGGCTTGGTGGTAAGACGCCGGCCTCCAAAGCGGAAGGTCGTGGGTTCGAATCCCGGCCGCGCCTGGTGGGTTAAGGTGAAGATTTTCCGATCTCCCAGGTCAACTTATGTGCAGACCTGCTAGTGCCTTATCCCACTTCGTGTGTACACGCAAGCAAAAAGACCAAGTCACACGGAAAAGATCCTGTGGTCCATGACAGAGTTCGGTGGGTTATAGAAACACAAAAATACCCAGCATGCGTCCTCCGAAAGCGGCGTATGGCTGCCTTAATGGCGGGGTAAAAACGGTCATACACGTAAAATTCCACTTGTGCAAAAACACGATTGTACGTGGGAGTTTCAGCCCACGAACGCAGAAGAAGAAGAAGAAGAGTTCACATTGCCTTTTTGGTGCTTGCTGGTGACTGTTTTACTCATAAGCAGGTTTGTTTTTCAACTGGAATTAATCACAAATGTAATGCGTTTTCGTTAGCAGGAAAGTGTTAAGAGCTGGAGTGGTGATTTTTTTTCCCTTTATCACACATTGCCGTTTGATACACAATTGTAACAATCCGTTCACGAGGCATCTGTAGTTATTCATAGTGATGATGATGATGATGATGATGATGATGATGATGATAATGGAGTGTTGGAAATGTCGCTGTTTAACCTGATATTTTGACGACAAGAAGTGATCATTTTTGTGTTACTTAACCAAACCACAGTTCTTTGTTGTTTTTTTGTTCTGCAAATTTGAATTGTACCCTTGCGTTCTCACTGTGATACCCAGGTGTAGTTGAATTGTTTTCCTTGTTGGAATCGGGAGAAGCTGTGGTGGTGTTCATTGTAACAATTGAAATATTTATGACTGGCATTGCCATCTCATTGTCTGATTTGTTTCATGGTTAAAATTATGACATTCTCTCTCCTCTCTCTCTCTCTCTGCCTGAGCCAATAGTTTGATTTGGAACAATCCTCTTTTATGTAATAAGCAATGTTTCTTTTAGAATCCTTTCATGGAGAAAAACAAATCCAGAACAGAAAGATTTTGAATAAAAACAGATTTCTTGAAATGAAATGCCATAAAGATCAATGTAGCATTTCTTGAAATGAAATGCCGTAAAGATCAATGTAGCATATCTTGAAATGAAATGCCGTAAAGATCAATGTAGCATTTCTTGAAATGAAATGCCGTAAAGATCAATGTAGCATTTCTTGAAATGAAATGCCGTAAAGATCAATGTAGCATTTCTTGAAATGAAATGCCGTAAAGATCAATGTAGCATTTCTTGAAATAAGTTTTCCTTTTTTCGTGACCTCTCATTGTGTGTTCTCCTTTCTTGTCATTTTTGTCAACTTTCTGGTTTTCCCGAGAAAAAATTCCTTTTACTTTTTGTCATGAATGTTTGTGGTATTTGTGTACATTTTGTTTTCCTGTCTGATGGAGTATTGCTACTACTCCCCCAATCCCCTACTGGCAAATGGCCGACTACCCGTGTTTTTAAATGGATCCCTTTTTGAGGAAATAAAGCTGTTGTTTACAGTGTAATCTGTGAGTGTCTTTCTTTATTTGGTGTTTAACGTCGTTTTCAACCACGAAGGTACGTTATATTGCGACGGGGAAAGGGGGAAGATGGGATAGAGCCACTTGTCAATTGTTTCTTGTTCACTAAAGCACTAATCAAAAATTTGCTCCAGGGGCTTGCAACGTAGTACAATATATCATAGACCAAATAGCCTGGACCGCCAACTCGTCACGTGACCCTTCGAGGTTACGACGCTCGACTTTCAGGGGCGCTTAGCGTCCGGTTTGAAAGGCAAGCTATTCGAAGACAGTGAAAAGAAAGCACGCTCCAGTTATTTGTGACAATGGGAGGTGACAATGAACTGGATTTTCCAAAACTCCAAACTAAACTTAACAAAACTCATCGAAAAACATGTTCCATATGCACTTTAGCTGAGTTTATTTTAGCATTTTCAGAACTTACCTCGGCAACTTCGTCCATGTTTACAATCGACACCGGATATGACATCCCCCTGATTTCTGAAAGGCCATGTAAGCGTAGGTTCCTAAATGCGAGAGGCCGCTACCTCGTAATAGAGAGAAAGAGCGGAGAGAGAGCTAGTTGGCGGTCCAGGATAAATGGTCTATGAATATATGACCTTACTGGGAGAATGCAAGTTTCCAGTACAAAGGACTTAACATTTCTTACATACTGCTTGACTAAAATCTTTACAAAAATTGACTATATTCTATACAATTGACTATATTCTATACAAGAAACATTTAACAAGTGTAAAAGGAGAAACAGAATCCGTTAGTCGCCTCTTGCGACATGCTGGGGAGCATTGGGTAAATTCTTCCCCCTAACCCTTGGGGGGTATCTGTGAGTGTGTGTGTGTGAATATATATATGTGGGTGTGTACGATTGCTTGTCCATTACATGTTTAGTGTATAATCGAAAATTTCAAAACTAAATTTTCATTTAATTAATATACTTACTCAACTCACATAAATGGCATTAACTTCAGTTCATTGCTAAGATATTGAAGTAGTACTCGACCCTGGTAAGGGGGGGAAGTAACTCCCTAAGAAAAACAATCCGTAGTCAAGGACGGGAGTCACCTCCCCTACCGGTAACCCGCACATGCGCGGTCCTGCTACCGGCCTTCATTCCCCCACGGAAACACACACCTGTAACACATATAATGTTAGCGGGGATGGATGGGAGGGTATAAACGATGTGAGTTGAGTAAGTATATTAATTAAATGAAAATTTAGTTTTGAAATTTTCGATTCAATCACATATTCTTACCTCAACTCACATAAATGGCAGATTGCACATAAAGGCGGTGGGATACTCACATTAAACTCTTGGAAGTATCTGGCCTGCGGCAACCATGGCTGGGAGGCAGTTGGTACCGTCCGGGTGAGTGCTGGCAATGTCCCGGAGGTAGTAGCTGAGGAAGACATCTTGAGACGTCCAGTATGCAGCTTTGAGGACGTCTGACATCCTACCAGACTTGAGGACAGCTAAGGAAGTTGCCCACGCTCGAGCCTCGTGAGTCCGAGGTGATCGAAGAGGAAGGACTGACTGCCCCCCCCCTTGTGTCTGCCACCACTGATAGGCATGCCTTATAAGTGTGGAAGACCATCTGGTAAGCGTGGTTTTTGCAATGTCTTTATTTCGGGCTGTATTAATCGAAATAAACAACAACTTCTGAGCTGATGCTCGAATCGGAGCGGTACGCAACAAGTAAGCCTTAAGCGCACGTACCGGACAGTTAGAAAGATCCGGATCGCCGGGGGCTAAAATGTCCCGAAGAGGCCGAATGGAAATGATCGGTGAAAGTTGGTCCGGTTTTTGATTTTTGGCGAGAAAATCGGGACGGAAACGCAGTGAAACCGAGCCGTCTCTTTCAAAAGTGATATCACGGTCTAAACCTGAGAGGCCGTGGATCTCGCTGCCCCTTCGCGCGGAAGCGAGCAGTATGAGCATGAGAGTTTTGCGCGTAAGGTCCGAAAGACTAGCGTCTTGTAAAGGTTCGAAAGCACTAGAACGGAGAAATTCGAGTACTAGCAGAACGTCCCAAGCCGGGACAGAAGTTCTCTCCGTTGCAGAACTGAGGGCCGCGCCCTTTAGCACACTCGCGATGACTCCCCCGAGGGAGATGGAGCGACCAAGTTGCTTAAGAGTAACTGAGATGGCTGAGCGGCGAACGCGCAAAGTGGACGCGGCGCGTCCCTGAGCGGAGAGCCATGCCAAGTGGTTTGCGACCTGCATTGATCGTGGGGCAACCGGGACAACATTGTTGGCCGCACACCATCGAGTCCAAGCCAGCCAGTGCGACGAATAAACGGAGGAGGTGGAACGCCTGTGAGCCTTCTGGACTAAGTCCAGAGTAAGGTCTGAGGCGCCTGAGAGCTTCAGTGATCGCCGAACAGTCGCCAGGCGTGAAGATCCAGGAACTCGGGGCGATCGTGAAGAATGCCCGTCCTGGGCTGTAGAAGCTCCCCTCGCCGAAGGCTGAGCGGAATTGGCGGGCCGCTGGCGAGCCGCAGGAGGTCCGGGAACCAATGCTGACTGGGCCAGCGCGGTGCCACGAGAAGAAGACGAGGCCGCTCTAAGTCGGCTTTTCGCAGGACCCTTCCGATGAGTGGAGTGGGAGGGAAGGCGTAAGCCACTAGCCCTGTCCAGCTTATCGTCATCGCGTCGATCTTCCATGCTTCCGGGTCCGGAAACGGGGAAACAAAGATCGGAAGGCGACGCGAAAACCTCGTGGCGAAGAGGTCGACCATCGGTCGCTCTACCTGCGCCCAAAGGCGGAGGAGCGCCTGATGCGTGATGGTCCACTCTGTGTGGAGGATCTGAGAGGACCGGCTGAGGGCGTCGGCCAAGACGTTCAGGCAGCCGGGCAGGTAGCGAGCCGAGACCAGAATCTGATGGCGAGCGCACCAAGAAAGGATCTCGCATGCTCGGCTGGACAACAGTTGAGATCGGGAACCGCCCTGTTTGTTGAGGTAGGCAGCGACTGTCGTGTTGTCGGTATGAATCAACACATGGGTGCCCTGGAGGGCGGAGAGAAAATGCTGAAGCCCCAGAAAGACCGCCTCGAGCTCGAGGCGATTGATGTGCCAAAGCCGCTGCTCTTGTGACCACCGACCGGACGTCGTGTGTGTGTCTACATGAGCCCCCCAACCCTTCTGAGACGCGTCCGAAAAGAGATGCGTGGAGGGAGGAGGAAGCGCTATGGGCACTCCCTGCAGAAGCCAAGGGGTGTTCATCCACTGAAGCGTGGTCTGCTGAAACCAGACCCCGAGAGGAACCAAAACGTCCCAGCCTTGTGAAGTCGGATTCCAGACTGAACTGAGAGCCGCCTGAAACGGGCGCTTGTGGGATCTGCCTAGCGGAATAAGGGACGACATGGACTCCATCTGGCCCTGTACAGACGCAAGCGTCCGGGCTGGGGCTGACTGAAGCCCTAAAAGGGAAGACAGGAGAGCTTGCAGTTTGTCCACCCGGCGTTGAGTGGGACGAACTGTCCACTCCCGTGAATCGAAAACCATGCCGAGGTAAGTAAAGGTCTGCGACGGAGTCAACTCGGACTTGGTGTGGTTGACTTGGAAGCCGAGATCCTGAGCCTGGGCAAGGACAAACTGGGTATGCTGAAGGCATAGCGCTTCCCGCTGATGAAGGATCAGCCAGTCGTCCAAGTATGCCCTGAGCCGAACCCCGTGCTGCCGAACAAGGGCACAAAGCTGGCGCACCACCATGGTGAACGCCCAGGGAGCAAGTGACAGCCCGAAGGGTAGGGCCCGAAACTGGAAGATTCGGTCCCCCCACAGAAAACGCAACCACTTCCGGTCCGCCTCGTGCATGAGGATGTGGAAGTAGGCGTCCGTCAGGTCGACGGACGTCACCCAGTCGCCCGGGCGAAGCGCCTCCCTGACGGTCGCCGGCGTTTCCATGGTGAACCGAATTTTGCGCAAAAAGCGGTTCAGTGGAGAGAGGTCCAAGACTGGCCGCCACCCCCCGGAAGCCTTGGGGACAACGAAGATTCTTCCGTAAAAACCCAAGGAGGAGTGGTCGAGAACCTCCTCTATAGCCTGCTTCTGCAGCAAGAGAAGGATTTCTGCCTGAATTGCCTCCCGAGCGTCGGGACTGGCCGGAAACCGGAAGTTGGCCGGCGCTCTGGACAAAGGGGCCTTGCCTTCCTGCCAAGGAAGGCGGAACCCCGATCGAATCACCCCCATGATCCATAGGCTGCTTGTCCGAGACAGCCAAGCTGGAAGGGCCCGGGAGAGGCCGCCTGCTACCAAAAGGGTAGAGGCTGGGGGGGTGACTGGATCGGGGGTGTCTCATTGGGGGTTGGGCTTGCGCCCAGACCCCCGCTTCCCAAAGGAAGGTTTACGCTGGTAAGGGCGGGAACGTGAACCACCCCTACCTGCCTGAGACGACTTCTGCCCCGAGGACTTGCCTGCAGCTGGTGCAGAACTCCGTGGTTTGTTACCGTGCTGCTTAAGAGCGAGTTCCGTCAGTTGCACCACATGATGGTCACGAGCCTCCTCCGTTTGCTGCCGGAGGGCATCCAAAGAGCGTGATCCCAGCAACGCACCCTCTGAGAAGGGAGAGACTCTCAAAGAGTCTATGGTGGCCTTATCCGTCAGGCGTGAGCCGTTAAGAAAAGCCTCGCGCCTCCAAAACACAACCTGAGAGTAGAGCCGAGCAGCAAGAGTCATCTGACTGTCAGTGACCTTCGCGAGGGCCGCCAGGAGCATGGCAGCATCAGCCTCAATGGCATCGTCACGGAACCTAAAAGGTTCGATGGACGAAGCGATGGCTCTCGTGAGAGACCGGATGAGCGTTTCCGCTAAAGAGGTCAGTTCGAGGGAAGAACGCCCGCTCTCCTCCAGCCCGAGTAGACTCTGTTCCGTACACACGGCAGTCCTATCTCGGCTATAACCGTCCTGCCGTAAGCGAGCCAGTTCCGGCGTCACCGGAAGTGGAGCTGTGGGCAGTGAAAACGAGGAGAGAAGAGAATGTGGTCTGCTAGGCAGCCGCGATCTTCTTGAATTAGCTGGGAGGCCGCCGCTTGCCTGAGCCGAGGCTAACCAAGGCTGAGCAGACGGGGGGGCTTCCCCATGAGCAGCCAGGAGAGGGTAGGGTGTGTTAGCGTCCGCCAACACCTGAGCCATCACAAAAGGGACGGAAGGAGATTCCATGAACCGGAACTTCGCCTTCGTGTCCCCCGCGCCCGCAAAATCTGCCAAAGCAGAAGGAGGGGGTGCGACCACAGTAGAATCGGCGGAGACACCCTCAGGGAAATACCGTGAGGTTATCTCCGCAGCCAACTCCAGAGTAGGGCCCAGTTTATTGGGAATCCGTAAGGGGGTAGCAGATTCAGAGCAATCTTCATCCCCTTCCTGTTCCTCTCCAAAACCTTCCTGATCTCCATCAGAAGGAGGGTCCGGCAAACCGGAAACCCACCCGTCCACGGAAGCGGAAGTGGCTAGAGTCGGTTGAACAATAGACGGAAGCGCCGCAAACTGTCCACCAACAGCACCGCCGACAACCGGAACCGCCGCGGCGGAACCGGAAGTCGGGGCCGGAAGTCGATGCGTAACCAGGGACGGGATAGCAGGGACACTGCCACCGGAACCACTAGCCCGCTGTCCTCCACCGGAAGTGCCTGCCACAGCACAACCGGAAGTCGAGGACGACAATCCGCGGGCAGGCCCGACCGGAAGCCCCGAGGGGCAACCAGAGGAGCCTACCCCCTGCGAACTCCAACCAGGAACGGCGGCAGCCGAACCAAGAGCTACAGGTCGATGACCGCCGACAGAATCTTGTAGGCCAGAGCTGGGCAAACAAGACGCTGCTGCCTGCCCCCCAGAGGCCGGGACAGCCGAAACTGATCCCAGGGGGGCAGGCTGGCGCGCTACGCCGCTCCCTAGCGCACCCGCCACGTGATGGACGGTGTACTGCCGGGGAGGAGCCGTCTGCGAACCCGGCGACGCCAGAGCGTAACCCGGGCCCGCAGGCAAGTGTGAGCCCCCAAAAAGATGGGGACTCCCACAAACGCCGCCCAACGCCGAAGCGCTGGAACCGGGCGGCGCTAAGGACGCGAACCCCCCTGAAAAGGCAGGGGAATCCGCGACCGAACCAGAAAAATCCGGCCCGAGATCAGCCGACGTGATCGTCGCGGACGGCCGCAGCCTAGAAAGAGAAGCCACCCCCCCCACGCCAGGCGGGAGGGGAGCGACAGGCCTTTCTGCCGAATGCAAGGCAACTAGGTCATGTTTCAGAGTTGCAAACATAGCCAGAATTTCTTCCCGCGACACGGACTCGCTAGACCGTGGCGTCTGCGAGCGCGAGAGAGGAGAAGTAGAACGTTCCCGCGTAGGGAAAACCGGTGACGGTGACGTAGAGGTGAGCGACACCCGTTCTGTCTTCTTAGTCGCCGGGTCAGTGACCAGAATTAAAGGCTGTGAAGAAGACACAGAGGCACGCGCCTTTGATTTAGACTTGGGCTTGTCTTTATCCTTCTCTTTTCCCGGTGAAGAGAGTAGGGAAACAAGTTTGCCCTTGCTTTTTGAGTTTTTGTCCGCCATTTACAATATCGAACACGCGCACGTGGAGATGAATTACAACAGCGAAAATACTCAAACGAACGAAAATACTCGAACGAAAGCAGCGAAGAGATTGAAACGATCTTACCTAAAGATAGCAACGCAAAAACCAGGGTCAAATGGCCTTCCACGAAGGCCAAGGCAAAAAATATGCCGGAGTACAACAACACGTCTGTGCAGTAGTGTTGAAGTGGGTGGAATGCAGGCCGGTAGCAGGACCGCGCATGTGCGGGTTACCGGTAGGGGAGGTGACTCCCGTCCTTGACTACGGATTGTTTTTCTTAGGGAGTTACTTCCCCCCCTTACCAGGGTCGAGTACTACTTCAATATCTTAGCAATGAACTGAAGTTAATGCCATTTATGTGAGTTGAGGTAAGAATATGTGATTGAATCTGTGTGGTTCCAGAATGCAGATGTGAGTGTGTGTGTGTGTGTTCACAAATTTGTATACATTTGTAAATACACACGTGATGTGTTCATGCACAGTAATTCAAGCCTCAAAGCCCAAACCAAAATCTTGTCAGAAATCTACCTTTTCTGTGTGTGAGTGCGTGTTGTGTGTGTGTGTGGGGGGGGGGGGGGGGAAGTCACAGAGAGTTCTATTAAATGCAGCAGTTTCCACTTCCATCTAAAACACAGGGCCTAGCCTTGGAAAAAGTGAGTAGCGCGTATAAGAACAAAAACAAATCCTTGAAAATCAGAAAAATTTCGGATTAAGTCCTTCTTTACAAGACTAAACTTTTTTTTTTTTAAATAGGTTGGCGTATGTACGACGTTTTGCGTACAATGCTAGGCCCTGTAAAACGAAACCAACAAACAACTTGTGTACATTGTTGTGTATCCATTTATTCCTTTCACATAAAACTTAATCACACCAGAAACTCAGAGGGAGCACAACAATACAGAGTATTTGTACAGACACAGCTCTATACCTCAGACACAGAGAGAGAGAGATACAGACACAGCTCTATACCTCAAACACAGAGAGAGAGAGATACAGACACAGCTCTATACCTCAGACACAGAGAGAGAGAGATACAGACACAGCTCTATACCTCAGACACAGAGAGAGAGAGATACAGACACAGAGAGACAAAGAAAACTTGGTGGTGAAATCCTTCACAATTTATAAAGACACAACTACGTAACCTTCGCAGCAGTTTTGCAGTCAAATAAAAAAAAAAAAAAGACTCCAACACAATAGTATTACAATCACTGAAGAAACTCAACAATGCTGCACAAAAGTAACAACACTTACTTACTTGTAAACAATTTTTTTTCCACCAAACCGGGAACACTCGCTCTTGTCAGTATGAATACATGTAGTCATGTACGAGACTGGTAACACTTTGCTAGCTACATATAGTTTATGTACAACTTTTCTCTTTTAAATTTTCTGTGGAAAACTCATTTATACACATTTGTACATTCAGCCAAGGCTGTGTTTTGTATTTCACTCCAGCTAAGGACCTATAAATCCTGACTTCAGAAGTTGCTAGGGGAGGAGGGGGTGTTCTACAAAAAAGAAACCGAACCAACAAAAGTATTAGCAACAACCGAGGGTCCTACTAGTTCAAAATGCGAAGGTATAATATCTGAGATCCATGACTTTGACACAAAAACACTCGCAACGATTCTAGATCTATGGCCTGTTTACTTTCAAAATCACTCATACTACATCTACTTATGCCTGTGGACCTTAATAGTGCACACAAGTTAGCCTTTTTTCTAGAACACTGATGATCTTGTGGGGGCTAACACAATAACTGTGGTCATGAAATAGGTGTAAATGAGTAAGTTCCATTAACTCTTCTGTCTGGCATGTTGCTTTCTCATATTACATTAAATCATGTTTTTCATCATCATTACAAAATCCTGTTATAGCTGTGTTTCATCAAACTTGCTTGGTTGTTTGTTGAGGGAACAAGGAAACAAACCCTGGTACAATGTACTGTAGCACTATCCCCCTGTTAGCAAACACTCAAAATTAAGCACTTTGCAAGTCTGTCATTTTATAACTCTAAAACATCCTCTCACGGCTAAAGTCACAATTTGTTCTTTCTTTCTTTCTTTATTTGGTGTTTAACGTCGTTTTCAACCACGAAGGTTATATCGCGACGGGGAAAGGGGGGAGATGGGATAGAGCCACTTGTTAATTGTTTCTTGTTCACAAAAGCACTAATCAAAACATTGCTCCAGGGGCTTGCAACGTAGTACAATATATTACCTTACTGGGAGAATGCAAGTTTCCAGTACAAAGGACTTAACATTTCTTACATACTGCTTGACTAAAATCTTTACAAACATTGACTATATTCTATACAAGAAACACTTAATAAGGGTAAAAGGAGAAACAGAATCCGTTAGTCGCCTCTTACGACATGCTGGGGAGCATCGGGAAAATTCTTCCCCCTAACCCGCGGGGGGTGCATGGCTGCTGCCTGAGCAGAGTTGGAACGTTTGGTTGAACTACATCTAATTCCATAAGTGACCCTTACCTCCATCTATTAAATCAATTCAGCAAAAAAAATTCTAACTCTACGCCAAATGCACCCATGCATTTGATTTTTGGTACGTGCCCAAATGAAAGTATGCTCTGATTCTGTGTACACGACTGAGTGCGCACGGTAAACACGACTGAGTGCGCACGAAGGACCCTACCTTTACCATTCTTATCACTCTCAGGGATGGCCAAATCGTCCGCCTGATCACCAGGGGCGAGTAAAAAATCCGCTGGGCTAGTAGAAACCGCCTGGTTAGTCGCCCGGCTGGCCAGTGAAAATTCTGGCCAAATGCAACACTTGTGGTTGTAACAGCGAGTTTAAAAGCCATAAACACTGCAGATGCAGCAACTGTGATATGTATCTGGCCAGCAAAATCTCTGGCGGGCTAGTGACTTTCTTGAAGTTAAAATGTTGAGATTTGGCCATCCCTGACTCTGTGTGCATTGTTTCCCACTTTGTGCATTAGTGTGTCCTACTCTCCTAATTCAAGCCACACACTATTCACCCCATTATGTCAAAGGGCAACTCCACCTCGTGAAAAGTTTGCCTCACTGTCTCAGATGTGGCCAGGATTTTCCGTGGGATAAGCCCATCCTTCCACTTGGTCACATACCCAAAATAAAGTGCCTGGGTAGTCTCTGTGTACAGTGGTTTTTTTTTTAAGGATTCATTTCGTGAAAAAGCACTGGGGCCTTCAAGTTGTTCGGAAATTAATTTATAAAACAAATTCAAACTGACCACAGGAAGCAGTCAGGTTGTTGGTGTTTTGGTATGTGACCAAGCGGAGGGATGGTCTTACCCCATGTTAAAGCCTTGCCAGATCTGAGACAGTGAGGTGTAGTGGGCCTTTAAGTTGATGCGCGAAAGAAGCTTTACACATTTGTCGTACTAACTGCCTGGTCACCGCCAGATCTGAGACAGTGAGACGTAGTGGGCCTTTAAGTTGATGCGCGAAAGAAGCTTTACACACTTGTCGTACTAACTGCCTGGTCACCGCCAGATCTGAGACAGTGAGGCGTAGTGGGCCTTTAAGTTGATGCGCGAAAGAAGCTTTACACACTTGTCGTACAAACTGCCTGGTCACCGCCAGATCTGAGACAGTGAGGCGTAGTGGGCCTTTAAGTTGATGTGCGAAAGAAGCTTTACACATTTGTCGTACTAACTGCCTGGTCACTGCCAGATCTGAGACAGTGAGGTGTAGTGGGCCTTTAAGTTGATGCGCGAAAGGAGCTTTACACATTTGTCGTACTAACTGCCTGGTCACCGTCAGGCATTGTCCATGGTCAAAACCCAAACCAAACAACGAACAAACACACACTGGTCAATCTACAACTCTGCACATGCTCTCGTGTGCTGTCAAAACAATGAAGAAAACAAGACAAAGAAACGAATGATTTTAAGATGAACAACAGGACAGGTGGGGAGGGGTGGGGGTACCCGGGTGGGGAGAATGACAAAAATTCGGCAAGCAGTCTGCAAAGATGAAGGCCAAAACGCTCTGTATAAAAGTTGAACAGAACAAAAAAAGAAACACCCATCCCCAAAGTAATCACAAAAATGTTTTTGGGGTACAACATAATTCTGTTTCTGCAGAATACAAGGGTAAAAGGAGAAACAGAATTCGTTAGTCGCTGGGGAGCATTGGGTAAATTCTTCCCCCTAACCGGGGGGGGGGGGGGGGGGGGGGGAGGGGGGGGGTGCCTGTCCACTTAAAAGAACACTTGGTCGACGTACTAATAATTGTAACGTCTTGTTTTGTCAATTATCCAATGTTCCAATAGCCCACAGTTGTTGTTTTTTGAGTACTCAATAAAGCGCATTATACAGTTCTATTGCATTTTTTCTCACTGCTGTAGACAGCTCTGCTCATACATGTACCATCATATCATAAAATGACAGCATCTCTCCCGCCGTACTTGTACATTGGCTGAAGTTTAAAAAAAAAAATTTTTTTAACATTGGCTGAAGTTGCATACATATTCTTTTTATTTAAAGTGATCCAAGTACAGTTTGGAAGTACAGTTTGTATTTCTTTGTACGGAAGTATAATATTTCTTTATGAAAGTGCACTTAATATTTATTTGTAACGGAGACAGCCTCCTCATTGCCGGGTTCTGGTCTTGTGTTGGATATCAGAGGGTTTGTTTCAACACATAATGCGGAATGACCTGTAACTTATCATTCATTTGCTGTTGCTCCCGTTTCTCCTAAAATGTTATTACATACATACACAGGAGCAAATTATAAGAGTTTCCATCTCTCATGGTCATTCTCTCCCTTTCACTCCTTGTCTGTATCCCCCATACCTCCACCCAACCCTGAAATCTCTGCATTTGGATCCTGCCAATTGAAAATTGTGATCTTCTGTGTCCCCTTGACAGCAAAATGTTAGCAGATTAAAACAAGTCGCGTAAGGCGAAAATACAACATTTAGTCAAGTAGCTGTCGAACTCACATAATGAAACTGAACGCAATGCAACGCAGCAAGACCGTATACTCGTAGCATCGTCAGTCCACCGCGCACGGCAAAGGCAGTGAAATTGACCAGAAGAGCGGGGTAGTAGTTGCGCTGAGAAGGATAGCACGCTTTTCTGTACCTCTCTTTGTTTTAACTTTCTGAGCGTGTTTTCAATCCAAACATATCATATCTATATGTTTTTGGAATCAGGAACCGACAAGGAATAAGATGAAAGTGTTTTTAAATTGATTTCGAAAATTTAATTTTGATAATAATTTTTATATATTTAATTTTCAGAGCTTGTTTTTAATCCAAATATAACATATTTATATGTTTTTGGAATCAGCAAATGATGGAGAATAAGATGAACGTAAATTTGGATATTTTTTATAAAAATAATTTGTTTTTTACAATTTTCAGATTTTTAATGACCAAAGTCATTAATTAAATTTTAAGCCACCAAGCCGAAATGCAATACCGAAGTCCGGGCTTCGTCGAACATTACTTGACCAAAATTTCAACCAATTTGGTTAAAAAATGAGGGCGTGACAGTGCCGCCTCAACTTTCACGAAAAGCCGGATATGACGTCATCAAAGACATTTATCAAAAAAATGAAAAAAACGTCTGGGGATATCATACCCAGGAACTCTCATGTCAAATTTCATAAAGATCGGTCCAGTAGTTTGGTCTGAATCGCTCTACACGCACGCACGCACACACACATACACACATACACCACGACCCTCGTCTCGATTCCCCCCTCTACGTTAAAACATTTAGTCAAAACTTGACTAAATGTAAAAACAGAGACCATTGCCTGCCTTATCCATTCAACCCAAGTAATATGCTTCCTGACATACCACTTATCTTCATGCACAAGATCACTTTTTTGCGCTCATCAATCACATACACCGACTAGATATTTGTCCAACTTGGAGAAAAGATATTTCATATCACTTCTTTGACAAGAAAGACTCTTTGTCTTATTTTCAATTCTCTGTGTGTTTGTCAGTTTCATTAAAGCCTCCTAAAGCACAGTCTTCAGAATGTTAAAGGTATGGAGTATATGACAGCCCAATCAACCTTGACTGTCATCGGTCCTCCGAAAACGGCGTATGGCTGCCTAAATGGCGGGGTAAAAAACGGTCATACACGTAAAATTCCACTCGTGCAAAAAACACGAGTGTACGTGGGAGTTTCAGCCCACGAACGCAGAAGAAGAAGAAGAAGACTGTCATCGGAGATACAGAGAGAAAAATCACAGTGTTACATGTATCACTTGACTTAGCTGATGAAGCACTCATTGCGCTTGTGTATCACCGTATTTTCTCCAGTTGTTATCACCTTTAGCATATTGCTACCACAGTCAAAGACCACTGCCAACAAATCGCCGTCGTCATAGAATTTTGGCGTTACTAATTTTAGACAGCTTTTCAGCAGAAGGCCAACACTGATTATTTTACTATGAAATAGTTGAAAAACAAAAGAAATTGGTACTCACCCGATTTCTTTCGTTTTTCATTTTTTGTTTTTTAACTTTGTTTTCACCCACAGTCATCTTGATGTTTAGATCATGAAATAGTGTTTATATTTGTACCTGGTATGGACAGAAAGATAAAATAATGTTAAATCATGCATTGTCCATCATATTTTGGAGAATATTTCTCATGGAGACAAATTGACTTAGTTTTAAGCATAAAAACATCAAAATCGCCAAGAATTGAGTTACGCCAACATTCCAGGACGACGACGAAATCTTTTTTTTTTGCCAACAGGTCCTACCAACCCACAAGGAAAGATAAAAGTCTACCATAGAATAACATCTTTGCTCAGATCACCTGCATTTATCACATGTCTGTATTTCAACTGACCACTGCCTTGGGCAGTTTGTGTTGTGTGATAGTGCTGACATTAAGTGATTAACGCTCTCTCTTGCACTGCTATATGATCAACAAAGCAAAAATAAAATGTAACAAAATAAAACAAAGCTTCCAATGTAAAATCTGCCTCACATTTGTGTAAAAATTGTATTTCTCATCTTCATATTCAGGGAGTATTGATATATAGTTATGCATACACAGGTAACCTTTCTGACTTCTCTAAGCCTGCTAACGTGACTGAAACCCTTGCTGACACGCGTGTAAACCGAGGATTTCTTTCTGAAATCAAAACACGCTTACAACCATTCCATACACGCGACAAAGAATATTTCACCCGCTAAACATAGACCTACTAAGATATATGCAAACACAAAAGCATGGAGTATACAATCACCACTGAAAAACTAAACTGCAACACTTAGCAAAAATTTGACACAAAACACACCAGCTGTTTTATAGAGGTAATGTTACACTACATCTGTTGAAACCTCTTTAACCCTTATAAAGCAAGGGAAGAAAAGAAGAACAGACACTGAAAACTACGAGAACTCAGCGAAACACTGAAAACAAAGGCACAGTTTACTCTGCACACTCCAATTTTTTGTCAAGCATTCCATTGTTACATTTGTTTGCAAACACTTAAAAAAATTCCACCTCAGTTATTTTAGAGAGAAAAAAATCAAACACGTGTACCCACGGATGTGTACGCACGCACAGTCTCTCTCTCTATACACACTCTCTCTCTCTCTCTCTCTCTCTCACACACTCTCTCTCTCTCTCTCACACACTCTCTCTCTCTCACACACACACTCTCACACACACACTCTCTCTCTCACATACACTCTCACACACACTCTCTCTCACACATACACTCTCACACACACTCTCTCTCTCACACACACACTCTCTCTTTCTTTCTCTCTCTCTCTCTCACACACACACACACACACACACACACACACACACACACAACCTCTCTATGCCTGAATATAATCATTTCACTTTCAGCCATTCAAGTCACTCTTCAAGATAGTACAGTCAAAAGTGCCAAAGTGCTGCTTAACCCTAACCACAGATGTTTTAAACAGCAATACGTACATATTTCAAAATGACAAATCACAAAATAATCCTCGCACATGAACTCAAGCAAATATCTTCTGTTGCTCACATATTCCCTACAGTTCAAGCCCTAAAACCAAAGGCACAACAGCTATACCCCCTTACATAACACAACAACAAAAAGATAGATTGGTATTAGACAGGTGAGGTGTTGTATAAAGCACAGCTTTCCATGGTCAACATTAACGCTCATTTTCAATAAAGTTTTTCACAAGGTAAACGGATTTTAATTTTTTGTTATTTACCCTATATTTCACTTTTTGCGCTAAACACATTTTGTGATCTTTTCCCCCCAAAAAGAGAAAGGGAACGTTTATGAAGCAGCAGGTCTCGCTAACATAGTACAGCAACAAGCTCAACTTCCAGTGAAAACCTTCCAAAAACTCAAATATATTTAAAACATTCTTGTTCAAAGTGGTCCTGCATAACGAATGCAACACACACACAAAAACCACACCAACGTGCACTTATTTGAATCACGCTATATAACACTGCTATATAATTTGGCAAACACGATTCATGTTTTACTCTACTGAACCTGTTTAGCAGGGATGTTAATCGAAACTTAGAAGTAAAACAGTGTGTGGATGAGACAAAGTCTAAGGAACATTTTGAGTGCGAATTCGCTTCCCATGTCCCATTGCAAGGAGCTAGGATTATTATGCTTTTATGCTAACCACTTTTAAACCATTTAAGTTAATTTCTGGTTTGCTGGCGAGTTTTTTGCTTTTTACCCTGTAGTATCTCTGAAAGAATAGTGAGTGCAAGAGAGCCATCATTAAAGAGTCAAACGACCGGACAATCCAGACTTCTTACAACAACAAAACAGTTCTCCTTATGTTCCAGAACTTCAACCACAAGGGCGGGAGGGATGGGGTTAGGGCAGTACATATACACTACACACAACTAAAACTAACTATCTAGCTTATAAATATTGCTCTCTTGTAACAGACTATTAGTTCACACACAGTGCTAAGAAGTCATCTCACACATTATACCAAAAATCGCATCACAATAAAAAATATTTAAAAAATCAGCAGAGCAGAACCTCAACTTAACACTACTAGGTGGTAGTGGAAAAGTTTTAAACTCACAATCAACCCCTCTAACCCTTAAAACGATCGACCTACGTCAAGTATTCGACCCCCCTGTCAGAATAATGTCCATTTTCAGTGGAAGGCTAAGGTGGAATGAAATAGTTTTGCAGATGACAGCCACAAAAAGTTCAACCCAACACTGACATCAATATTGGTTTTTTTACCCTCTCTTATGTGTGATGTTGAAATTCGTTAACTGTTAGCATTTGTTTTCAAAAATCAGGAAAGGATCTAAAATTCCAGGTTAATTTATGACACGGATAAGATTTAAATAGTCAGTGCTAATTTGAGGTTCACTCACGCTTTACTAGGTATGCACTACGGTTTTGTGTGTCTCTCTAACCAAACTGTCTCATAGAGACTACTCTATCCAAACAGCTCCCGTATACACAACAACAACAAAAAATAATTAAAAAACAAAAACAAACGCTGACACAGCAAACTTTTTCAACCAGCCCTGATGTTCTTGTTTGTGGTAACAATGAGGTGGGGATGATGAAGACGACGACACAACAAACGATGATGACGAAAGACGATCCGATGAAACGATGGGAGAAGCCGCTCACGCTAGTTGCACGTTTTCTGTTGGTGTAAATTTCGGCCCAGAACAGACCGTACGTCGCCGCAGAATCGAAGCGCGTCGAGCATGGGAAGGAGACAGAGGAGAGATGTATCGTGAGCGTCGCTGAACCATGACCTGATGGGAATTGCATTGTCTGAAAACAGACAGAAATTATCATCAGTCAATAAGATATCAAATAACACGGAAGATCTACAGTGAGACATGACCAAACAGCAAAACCAATCCAGTACCATGGGTGCCTGAAAGCAAAGAGATAAGATTTGTTATTTGCTGGAAAACTGCACTTTAGAAATGAAATAAAGATAGGCCACACTGCCAATGCAGTGCTGAGCAACTCCAGTACTACCTCTTGTTTCTGTTGACAAAACTTCATCTTTGTATTCACTGTTGTTGGGTAAAGGTCAAGGTTGCGGAGTTTTCTGTCTGTCTTTTTTTCTCTCTCTCTTGTCCAAGATCCCCAAAACCCACATGGTTGCATACACTATCCCTAGAGATGACAGCAAAAATGTCCTTATGCAATTTCAGGACAAAAGATAAACCAAAAGTACAAAATTACATCACTCACACACACATTGTATACAAATGGATGAAACCTAGGAAAAAGAAATTGAGGCAGGGGTCCATGGATTAGTTTCACCCATGCAAACAGAAAATCCGTCACCAGAAACAGAACTTACCTGGAAATTGCCGGTAAGCGACAGGGGAATTGTCCAGGATGAAGATACTAGACAGGTCTGGACATATAGCTGACAAGTCTTTTGTGTAGCTGCCACAATCCAAATTGCAGTGCTGAAAAACACCACACAAAATACAAATACAAATTAACTGCTGGTGACAAAAACACCACACAAAATACAAATAAACTGCTGGTAACAGAAACGTCACACAAAATACAAATTAACTGCTGGTGACAAAAACACCACACAAAATACAAATCAACTGCTGGTAACAGAAACGTCACACAAAATACAAATACAAATTAACTGCTGGTGACAAAAACACCACACAAAATACAAATTAACTGCTGGTGACAAAAACACCACACAAAATACAAATAAACTGCTGGTAACAGAAACGTCACACAAAATACAAATACAAATTAACTGCTGGTGACAAAAACACCACACAAAATACAAATTAACTGCTGGTGACAAAAACACCACACAAAATACAAATAAACTGCTGGTAACAGAAACGTCACACAAAATACAAATTAACTGCTGGTGACAAAAACACCACACAAAATACAAATCAACTGCTGGTAACAGAAACGTCACACAAAATACAAATACAAATTAACTGCTGGTGACAAAAACACCACACAAAATACAAATTAACTGCTGGTGACAAAAACACCACACAAAATACAAATAAACTGCTGGTAACAGAAACGTCACACAAAATACAAATTAACTGCTGGTGACAAAAACACCACGCAAAATACAAATACAAATTAACTGCTGGTGACAAAAACACCACACAAAATACAAATAAACTGCTGGTGACAGCACAATGTATACAAAACACAAATTAAAAGAATCATACATCTCCTAGTACATGTACAGATGTGAAAACAAACCACAGGAACATTTCAAAGAATGAGAGTTCCTTGTTCTGTTCATATTATGTCGCTTACTCAATAACACGCTGATATTGATTCCATAAAACCCTTACCATCGTCTTGTGTAATAAGCTTATCTCCCCTCAATTGTTTCATCTTTCAGCGTCAGATCAAATTTGTATTTTAAACTTTTAATAAAAACAAAGACACCACCATCTGAATTTCAAAAATATCACAAGCAATGATTCACACTAAACAAACTGAACTTCGGCTGATACAGTGGAACCCCCCTTTTAAGTCCCCTAATTCAGTTTTCTCAGACTTTCTGTTCATAATCTCTGTAATATTACCCCCATTTTCAGACTCCCACCTTTTTAAGGCCCTGTTTTTGCGAAATTCAAGTTTTACGCCCTCACGGCAAAGCCATTAGGGACATGTTCCCGGGTTTTAACCCGACTTCAGATGAGATACACAAGTGTATGCGTGTTTAGGTGGCATCAGCCATCTGCACTTATGACAGAATGACCGAGTTCTTTAACGTGCCGCTGTGGTGACACGGGGGTGGGAGATGGATACCGTCTCTGGGTCTGCACATAAAGTTGACCCGTGTCCGTCCCAGCCCGGATTCGAACCAGTGACCTTTCGATCACAAGTCCAGTGCTCTACCACCTGAGCTACCCGGGCCCCCCAACCCTGTTTTTTTTCCAGACTTTTTTGATTATAACCTCTGTAAATGTACGACCATTTTAAGACTCCCTCCTTCTTAAGACCTGATTTTTTTCTCTCCAGATTTTAGGTCTTAAAACGGGGGTTCCACTGTACTGGACCAGCAGTTACTGTGAATCAAAGGTAAGGTCTACCGTCTTTTACAGCAGCCTACTTCCACTGGCTCAATAGACAAATTCAGAAATTAACTTCATCGGGTTTGTATGGGTTGTGGGAGAGTGACCTTTTCTTGCAAAACCTCATACAAATATTAGAGGGACCAATCGCTAGCAAGGGGCCGTTCAAGGTTTTGCGAGAAAAGGTCAGTCTTCAACAACCCATACAAACCACACAGAGTTATTTCCGAACATCGTCTGTTGTCTAAGGCCGACCCTATTTTTTCGCGCAACCCTAGACTTTTTTTTGGCATTTGGAAAAAAAAAGAAAAAAAGTTTTTTTTTTAATTTTTTTTTTTTAAATCTTTGTTTTCTGGCAAAATAACTTAAAAATATGGTTTTTTGGAGGGAAAAAAAAAAATCCCGACCTACCGACCCTTTTTTGTGTGTGCCTATGTTACCGTAAACAGACTATTTTTTGTTGTTGCCTAATTTGCACAATATCTGTCTCTTTACCTGTCGGTAGTACCGGCGTTTGAGCATTCCTCTGTTGTTGTCCAGTTTGTCTGCGACTGCTGCCCCGTATATCTCCATGCTAGCGGTGAAGACAACCAGGTCGTACCAATGGCTCACCTGCAAAATCGGAGACAGTTTCATTTTCATTTTTTTTCTTCCTTTTCATTACGTTATTGTATCATCGCTAGAAAATTCGGTCGCTTTCTCCCCAGTGGAAAGCTAGCAGCAACAGAGTCGTGGTACCCAGGTTTCTGTGTGTTTAGGTGTACGGGTTGCTTCCTCTTAGTGGAAAGCTAGCGGCAACAGAGTCGCACTACCCAGGTGTGTGCGTGTTTAGATGATATCAGCCACCTGTATTTATGGCAGAATGACCAAGATCTTTTATGTACCACAGTGGTGACACGGGGGTGGAACATTTCATTTCATTTCATTATATTTCATTTACTTTATTGTCCCATCGCTTGGAAATTCTGGTCTTTTTCTCCCACTGGAAAACTAGCAGCAACAGAGTCGCGCTACCCAGGCGTGTGCGTGTTTAAATGTAATCAGCGGCCTGTACTTATGGCAGAATGACCAAGGTCTTTTACGTGCCACAGTGGTGACATGATGGTGGAACATGGATATACCGTCTCTGTGTATGCACATAAAGTTGGCCCATGTCCGTCCCGGCCCGGATTTGAACCCGAGCCCGAATCTCAAGCCCAGTGCTCTACCAACTGAGCAACTGGGCCCCACCGCAATTGTCACAGTGCACGAGAAAACACCACATAAGACTATTACAAAAATGCGATTTACTAAATATGTACTAGAGCAAAGGACACACACACACACACACACACACACACACACACACACACACACACACACACACACACACACACACACACACACACACACACACATGCACTAAGGCCCAGCATTCTAGCTTGTGGAAATTCAACAACAAACTTTTTTTCACAGAAACATTGCGCATAGGCACAAGGTTGTATTAGTTAAATAAGCTACAGTGGTACCTGCGATGTGGGGCCCCTCTGATGAGAGGACACCTCTCTCAAAAGGACACATTCTGGGGTCCCTTTGTCTCTTATCTCTACCAAAATAAACCTGTCATGACAGGCCACCTGCAATGTAGGGACACGTGTGGCGGGTCCCAAGGGTGTCCTTTCATCGCAGGTACCACTGTAGTTAAATATACTTTTCTTCTTCCTTTTCTGTGCCCTAGGTAAGAGAAGAGTACCTTTCCTTGTAAAGTCTGCAAAATCAATGTTTGATTTTTTGTTTTTGTTTGCTTTTGTTTTGTATTGGAATTGTTTAAAAAAAATCTAGGGTCAGAAGGAAAACAAACAAGTCAGAACACCAGAAACACTGAATTCTTTTTTTCAGGTCCAAACAAACTTTAAAAACTTGCCCTAAGGTTTGGCATTATCAATGGAGGTGGCAATTTTCATACTCTCCATATTCACAGGAAAGCAAGAAGTACACACATTTTTAAAAAAGTAATAAAAAAAATAATAAAAAATTCAGAACAATGATATTTAATTGGAATTTTAAATATGCCTGCCATGGAATTTCAGAATCAGTATACTCACTATTTCCAAGAAGTAATCAACGTGCGGTCGTTTGTGGACAAAAAATCGTACAGGATGCCTGTCAATTGTAACCTGCAAAACAAGAACACCAGTATTTAAACAGAGCAAAAATAAAAACACAATAAGAAAAAAGTCTTTTCGTAGCTTGAAATCTGAAAGTACTGCATAGTTGCATAAAATTAGATGACATATTAGATTCCTACATGTATGCTTTGTCTGTAATAATCATGCTACTTTTCTCTGCAAAGGATGTAGTTTATGATAGACCGTTGACCTGACAACACTTGCAGTGCATATTAAAGAACTTGGGTCCTGGAGTCACACACAACAGCACAGGACAAGCTTGTGTTTAAATCTGCGCAAAGCTACAAACACACAAAACTGTTGACTTTATTGACAGCCGCAATCCTACTGCACAAAGAATAACCATGTTTCTATTGATTTGTCCCATCAACTTTCCTGAATAACATGTCATGAGCTTGTCCAAGTAACAGCTGCAGGATTTGATGAGTGAAAAGAATACTGTCTGAATTTGGACTCCCCCCCCCTAGATTTGTGTATGCTGCATCTTGCCAACTTTCATTGTAAAGGTGTTGAAAAGGAGCATTGCACTGTATCAGCACATTTATCTGGACTGTTTTTGTGAGATGGGAGGTAGCGCGCACTGTGAATAGTGAGGGTAGGGCGGGGTCGCGATTTTGGGTTCAATTTGCAACCTATTCCAGTGGGAATTCAACTGTGCCTTGACTTCTTGTTCTTCTTCATTCACGGGCTGAAAATCCGACATACACTTGTGTTTTTAGCATGATTCAGTTTTTACGTGTATGACCGTTTTCACCCTGCCATTTAGGCAGCCATACGCCAATTTCGGAGGATGCATGCAGGGTATTTTCGTGTTTCTATAACCCACCGATTTTTGACATGGATTACAGGATCTTTTCCGTACGCACTTGGTCTTGTGCTTGCGTGTACTTACGAAGAGGGATAAGGCACTAGCAGGTCTGCACATATCGAAAGATCGAAAAAATCTCCACCCTTAACCCACCCGCTGTGACCTTCAGCATAGGAGCCGATGTCAAATCCACTAGGACACTGCGCCCGTCACAATGTTGGGTTCAATTTGCAACCTATTCCAGTAATGAGTATTAACTGTTCCTGTGACAATATTTGACATCAGAGGAAAGCTCAATGGTTCCCAGTGATGTTTCTGTCATAATTTCTGCTGCTGCATATGATGTGTTTTGATTCCATCATTCATGTGTGTGGACATTTGGAAGAGCGGGATGTATTTATTCTGAATGTCTGCGTTCTAGATGTTGCTGTACAGTAGCATGTTAAAAATGTTTCTAGTCATTTTATCTTTGATTTTTACTGCCTTCCTCCTTCTCTCGCTCCAACAACTCCCCCCCCGTCCCCACCGATCTCTCCTACCCTAGATTTTTGAACTTTCACAGAACCGCAAACACGCAAGCACTGTCACCCAAAAGTCTCTTACAAATCAATCAATTAGCATAGAAGTTTCGCCTCCCTCGTCCTGGAAAAGTCAAGGCGAAACACTTAAATGAGGCAAAACCCACAGCAAAGCTAATGCAGCGTAATCAATCTGCCCGCACCCCATAAGCACCCGCACGTTATTGATTCCCCAAGGGAGTCAGAGCGGTCAAATAAAATCGGTGGCGCTCATGAAAACTCTATGACCACTGGCCCGTGCGGCACAGACTGACATTCCCTATTGATTTCTGCTGTCCTACTTGTGCTAGGGAGGGCACGCTTCCTCCGATAGCGCAACCCTTTGCTCCATGGTGAAAGTGTATCAAGCCATCGCAAATGGAGACAATATTGTATTGGCATGGACGGTATTGGGGGTCCCTGATTAAGACTCAAGGGAGGAAGCAGCATTTCCAACACACACACACACAGTCACACTCCTTTCTGGTTGTCTGCTTTGTAAAGAGCATGTTTCGTGATAGTAGAGGGCTTAAACTGAATGCAATTTTCTCTACCAGCAAAGCGCTAAATTAAATCAATCTAGAAGTTGTAAACTGGCTTTTAAACACACAGCAGGAATATGCTTCTTCCTACCTACAGTAAAGGTTAAACAATTTGGGAGAACATTTAGGTGAAAGAACATATGCATGTTTAAATAAAGGCACAGGGAATTATCCAGCATCTTTCTGAGACTAAAAACGACAGAAGCATACACTGTTCTGCTTGTTTAATAAAACAGACACAGACAGGCTTGTACAATTGTAGGTTTGGATTCTTGCAGTGAATGAAAAAGAGAAGGAAGGGTGTGTCTTAAGCGCTGCTGTAGCATCTCGAGGCCTTTCTTTCCATTAGAGGGCCATTGTAAGTCAGATATATATTGTCCACTAATAGGAAACAGATTTATAGACATTGAAGCAATATAGACTTATGCTTCGTTAAGAAAAAACACACAGAAAGGCTTTGTACACAACTGTAATTTTGGTTTCTTGACGGGTTAGAAGAAGGGAAAGAAAGGGTGTCATTGATGCTGCTGTGGCCTTTCAATGTTTTCATGCCGAAAGATATCTTGTTCACTAAAAGGATATTAATTTATGGACACTGAAGCATAGTCTTGTTTTGCTTTATTTGTAAAACACTCATTAAAGAAATGTGTTTGTACAACAAAGTTTTCTTTCTTGTTGAGACCAAAGGGGAAAAAGGGGCATTTTCACAGCTGGTGTTGCCTTTTATTGCTTTCATTTTATCAGGGCAACATCTGTTGAAAAAATATCTATTGTCCACTAAGAGAATAAAGATTTATGGACACTACTTTTTTGCTTGATTCATGCAACACACAGTGAAACACAAGGCTTGGCTTGATTTCTCAATCTTATTGCGCTCAAAGAATAGAGAGAAGGGACAATATCTCATGAGCTGGTGTAGCCTTTGGACACTTTCATGGCATCAGAGGTCCATCGGCTGAAAGATAAATTGTCCACTAATAGGGTATAGATTTCTCCTGGGATTTGTGGTTTAGAGAGAACGGTGACATTAACACCGTCTGTGATACAATTGTTCTGTCAACAGGGGTAGAGACACTGTGCCACCAGGGAAGGCTTCTGCAGCAATTTATACCAAACTAACAGTATGTAAATTAACTGAAGCGTGTGCAAAACATCAAAAACAGCAACAGCATCACTAAAAGTCTTCTAATACAAACTCATTTTCTTTGAAAGCAGTCCATCTATGTTCTCTGTTTTCCAAATAGGTTTAAACGGAGAGAGAGAGAAATTAAAATGAAACACAATTTATAACTGTCAGATGTATTGTTTTCAGTCCCTGCTGCAATTTTAGAAACAAGGTATTAATTCCCTATGGAAGATTTGGACACATCAGATCAATGCAATCACAATAAAACAGATTATGTGATATTTGCCATAAGAGTACCAGAAAAGACACAAGAACCATATTTTTCTGACAAATAAGATGAATATAATACTCCGCAGTAACCCAAGAACCATATAAAGAAAGATAGTAATTCTTATTTTTAAAACAGCAATTGCATTCAATCCCCTCATCACACAAACTTTTAAGAAAAGAAAACAAACTCCCATCAACACTGTCCTCACCCTGGATAGATATTAAAATTGACCTGAAAAATGTGTGAGCAAGTGCAGATTACCCAGATATCCGTGTAATAGGTAAATCTACTTCAAAAAGTCAGTCAACAGCTGCTGCTTCAGACACCTATTTCTGACAAACCCCATCATTCAACTGTGTGTTTAAAAGAACGTATAAGCGTGTAAGCCTGCAACCTGGCGCAACACGAGTTGACCGACATAGATGAATGGCTTAAATGTTGCTGAGGTTTAATTGCGCGTGTATTTTTTTTAAATACATATTAGATGGGAGGGGGGGTGGGGGGGCTTAACGTCCTCACAGGAAGCTTACCTATTAGGGACATGTATGTGGTGATATTAATCCACTGATATGCTAGAGCTATTTTGTTATGAATAATTAAAATTCCTTTATAGGAGCTAAAAACAGGGCAGTTAACTGCATGATTCTTTTTTCTTCCCATGTTATTTTCAAGCAGACATAGTAAGGAAATCAAGGGTTAGTCATCACAAAATTGCACTCCACTGCTGTATAAAATTATTCCCTGCAAGCCTAGTCATCACTCCTGGGAAGGGGGATTGTGTGTGTGTGTGAGTACCGGTATGTGTGTGTGTGTGTACATGTGTGTACGTGTGCTTGTGTAGATTTTAAACCACCTAAGGGATGGTTCAGCTTCAGCTATATGATAATTATGCAAATAGCCGAGACAGAGATCCTCTGCAGATATTCGGGTGTGGCGCCAATCCACTCAGTATTCAAAGTCAAGCATCCACATGATCTGACTGCTGCTGCTAAATGACTTGGTCCTCCGTGTCACATTCTTGTCAAATCCAGTCAATCTTAATACAGTGCTACCATATTTTAAGACTACTCAAAATCAAGTCTTAAAAGAGTCTTAAAATGGAGACATCATGAACAGAAGTTCTGAGGAAGCAGGGTCTTACATCAGGGATGGCTGACAGTGTCTTAAAAAGGTGGTCCGTCAGTATCATTACAACAGTTTGTAATGTTATACATGTACTGCGATGTATCGCGTCTTTCATCTTTCATGGTTCAATTAGGAAGAGCCTCCAGTAATAAGGTGTTACAGTGGAACCCGGCCCCCTTCTTAAGACCCCCAAATTTAAGACTTGCCCAAATTTAAGACTTGCCCCGTTTTAAGACTTGCCCCGTTTTAAGACTAAGACTTGCCCCGTTTTAAGACTTGCCCCGTTTTAAGACTTGCCCCGTTTTAAGACTTGCCCCGTTTTAAGACCTTGCTTTTTCAGATTGTCTGCACATACCCTCGGTAAAATGTAAATTTTAAGGGGCTTATTGTCCGTCAGGTCTTAATTGCCTATATTGGACTTGAATTGGTTTCTACGATTCGAGTTTTACGCCCTCACGGCTTTTTGATGTTTGCGTGTTTGGGTGGTATCAGCCATCTGCACTTATGGTAGAATGACCAAGATCTTTAACGTGCCATTGTGGTGACACGGGGGTGGGAGATGGATACCGTCTCTGGGTCTGCACATAAAGTTGACCCGTGTCCGTCCCGGCCCGGATTCGAACCAGCGACCTCTCGATCACAAGTCCAGTGCTCTACCACCTGAGCTACCCGGGCCCCCTCTGTAAATTAACCTCCATTTTTATACTCCCTCCCATTTCAGACCTGATTTTCTCAGATTTTTGGACGTCCTGAAGCGGACTGTATTTTTTCCACTGTACCTGCATGCAATCAACCTGATTTCACGTACATGACTGCAGGATAAAGGAACAATACGATCGGGAGGACAAAGGCTCCAGGACAAAGCTTGGCTCTGAAGTCTAATTACATGGCTCAGTCAGAAGATAACAGGAAACAATCAACTAAAAAAGCGCAACAGCTGAACAGACTGGAAGCAATGTAGGTATGTGCCTTGTATACAATATTGTCATGCACATATGCCTCTGTAATTGATTAGAGGAAGGTTTCAACTGGCATGGTATGTGGACAGCAATCAGATACAGTGGGACCCCCCCCCCCCCCCCCCTTAAGGCAATGTGCGACGCACGAAATCACCTATTTTCGGTCACTCCTAGGCCACACAAAAAAAAGTCTGTTTACGGTATCCCGACCGACCCTATTTTTTCGCGCGACCCTAGATGTTTTTTGGGGCATTTGGGGGAGAGAAAAAAAAAATAAAATAAAAAAATACAAAAAAGTCTTTGTTTTTTGGCAAAATAACTGAAAAATATGTTTTTTGGGGGAAAAAAAATTAAAATAAAAAAATCCCGACCTACCGACCCTATTTTTTTTCGCCTATGTTACTGTAATCAGACTTCTTTTTTTTTTGCCCTATCATGTTCACATTTCTGCATATTTTAGTAGGTAAACATGTCTTCTTTCATATACACTGATTTAAAAGCCTACAAAATTTCTTTTCAAGGTACAAAAATCAAATATTTCGGATGAACAGCCCCATTGGCTCCCTTTGTTTTTAAGCACAGGCCGTCAAAACCCCTACATTTGAACAAAGAAACCACAGAATCTGGCTTCTCAAACCCTCGTATGTCATAACCATATATAGCTATTCTGATGAACACGTGGGGGAATTCGGGGGCTGTGATTGGATGGTCTCTTCTGATCATCAAAGCATAATGCGGCGGAAGTCGGCCATTTTACTCAATATCCCAAAGCATATTGTCGATAACAAAGACGCATGGTTCCGGTTTCTTCCACGTGTATAAAGTACACGCATACCTCGCCAGGTTTGTTTCTGTGACTAGTCGACAGACGATGCCATTTGCTTTGTGTGTGTTTTTGTTGTTGCTTACTGTACATGACATACATTACGTGTAAAATCCAGTTCTTTAACAGGCAACAAACCTTGCAAATTTCCAGAAGCTGCAATCTGAAGCGACCTATCTCTGATTCTAGCAGACGATCTCTCCAATGTTTAACACAAAATCAGCAAACTCTCCTGTCACATAGAACGTCCATTGTATAGTGCAATGTTGAAATGAAGTTACCGGTTTGAAACATTTAGTCGTTTCTTCTGAGACAATCCTTGTTCTCTTATCATCTACAGATTTACCGCAGTCTTCACCACGCGAATTCCCAACAGAAGTCAGACTTTCGAACATACAATATACGTAGGCAAGCATGATACGTCATGACGTCATATGATTCCTAGCATATTGACGTAATGCTAAACATCCGGTTATCTCGAGTTTTCTCCGTAATACATGTCCGTGGGTTTTTCAATGTTCGGTTATTTCCGTGGCTTCATGCGGAAAGGGAACCGTCGTCTGCAATCAGCGACATGGACCATTCTGGTACTTGTTGCTGACAAAAACATGATTTTAACACAGAATTTAATGTCAGAATAGCTATATAAATGCTATTGTGTTTTCATCGTAGCAATAGGGTCCGATATTTAGACTCGGACAAGTATAATGCCGACGAGTCAAAGACGAGTCGGCATTATACTTGTCTCGTCTAAATATCGGGCCCTATTGCTACGCTGAAAACACAATAGCTGGTAATTCTGATGAACACGTGGGGGAATTCGGGGGCTGTGATTGGATGGTCTCTTCCGATCATCAAAGCATAATGCGGCGGAAGTCGGCCATTTTACTCAATATCCCAAAGCATATTGTCGATAACAAAGACGCATGGTTCCAGTTTCTTCCACGTGTCCAAAGTACACGCATACCTCGCCAGGTTTGTTTCTGTGACTTGTCGACAGACGATGCCATTTGCTTTGTGTGTGTTTTTGTTGTTGCTTACTGTACATGACATACATTACGTGTAAAATCCAGTTCTTTAACAGGCAACAAACCTTGCAAATTTCCAGAAGCTGCAATCTGAAGCGACCTATCTCTGATTCTAGCAGTCGATCTCTCCAATGTTTAACACAAAATCAGCAAACTCTCTAGTCACATAGAACGTCCATTGTATAGTGCAATGTTGAAATGAAGTTACCGGTCTGAAACATTTAGTCGTTTCTTCTGAGATAATCCTTGTTCTCTTATCATCTACAGATTTACCGCAGTCTTCACCACGCGAATTCCCAACAGAAGTCAGACTTTCGAACATACATAGGCAAGCATGATACGTCATGACGTCATATGATTCCTAGCATATTGACGTAATGCTAAACATCCGGTTATCTCGAGTTTTCTCCGTAATACATGTTCGTGGGTTTTTCAATGTTCGGTTATTTCCGTGGCTTCATGCGGAAAGGGAATCGTCGTCTGCAATCAGCGACATGGACCATTCTGGTACTTGTTACTGACAAAAACATGGTTTTAACACAGAATTTAATGTCAGAATAGCTATATAAACGCTATTGTGTTTTCATCGTAGCAATAGGGTCTGATATTTAGACTCGAACAAGTATAATGCGACTCGTCTACGACTCGTCGGCTTTATACTTGTCTCGTCTAAATATCGGGCCCTATTGCTACGCTGAAAACACAATAGCTGGTAATAATATCAAACAAAACAGCATTATTTCTTCTACTACATGGATTCTGTAATGAAAACCTTTTTACTTTGAGCACAGTAGTTCTTTGAACCTACATATTTGCACGGGCAGTGTGTAAGGCAAAAAAAAAAAAAAGTCTGTTTACGGTATCCCGACCGACCCTATTTTTTCGCGCGACTCTACACTTTTTTTTGGCATTTGGGGAAAAAAATAAAAAATTAAAAAATTAAAATTAAAAAAAAAAAAAGTCTGTTTTTTGGCAAAATAACTTAAAGGCACAGTGCAGCTCACAGCCTTCGTTTTGTGTTTTTGTTGCAGCTGAGTGCATTTACAGTTCAAAAATCCTCCTATGGTAGTAAAACAAACCCAAAACTACCCAACGACGACATCTGTGAAGCTCGACAGTTTCTTGTTCACGCGAGTGCATAAATTAACCTAGTGTTAACATGGTGTTTGGTCGGAGTTCGATTCAACTGAGTGATTCCGGCCTCCATTTTGTTTTACACAAACTCATGATGACGTCTGACATAGTTTGCTAGTGACGTGTCTTTTTGTGCATGATGTGGTGATCTACCTGATCTAAATTTAGATCCAAAAATAGGCCAAGACCAGCCGGGTCCGAGTACGAAATTAATTCGTACAAAAATCGCAGTTCTTGACTCTTTGGGTGCAAGTCAATGAAACTTGGTAGTTCTTCTAACGGATAGCTGCCTGAGGTATGACTAAAAGCCCCAGGGGCTCCGTGCACCTGGATTTGACAAGTTCAGTACCTTTAAAAATATGGTTTTTTGAAAGAAAAAAAAATAAATAAATAAATAAAATCCCGACCTACCGACCCTATTTTTTTTGGCCTATGTTACCGTAAACAGACTTTTTTTTTTGGCCTAAGGGAAAGGCCAGGGGAGCCATTAATATTACAAAAAATATAAGACTTCATATAATAAGAAATGCAACAGTGCACCAGGAGAAGAATTCAACAATTGCCGAAGAGAATTGAGTGTAAAAGGATAGAATCGGCTCCCAGTGAATATTTCTGACACGGCCTTCAACACGATCGACCATCAGCTACTCGTCGATCGCCTCAGTTCCACGTTCGGCATTCACGACACCGCCCTCTCTTGGTTCCGGAACTACCTCCAGAACCGCTCTCAGACTGTGGCCCTGTCCTTTTCACCCTGTACACCCAACCCCTCTCCCTGGTCATCGAACGCCACGGCTTGAACTACAACTCCTTTGCCGATGACACGCAGCTCCAGAACAGCGCCAAGCCAGAGGACGTTGACCATCTCCTGGGATCCATCTCCAGTTGTTTCACTGACATCAAGAACTGGATGACTGAGAACAAGTTGAAGCTGAACAGTGAGAAGACGGAGGCCCTTCTCGTTGGAACACGACAGAAGATTGCTTCCCTCACTGTGACCGACCTCCAGCTGGATGACGCGACTGTTCCATTCTCCCCTGCTGTCAAGAGCCTTGGCGTCTTTCTCGACTCCACTCTCTCCATGCAGACACACATCTCCTTCATCATCAAGACCTGCTTTTTCCACCTACGACGCATCGCCTCCATCCGTCGCTACCTCACCCACGACGCCTGTGTCAAGCTGGTTGTCTCCCTCATCTTCAGTCGTCTGGACTACTGCAACTCCTTTCTGGCTGTCTTTCTTTCTTTATTTGGTGTTTAACGTCGTTTTCAACCACAAAGGTTATATCGCGACGGCCCTTCTGGCTGGCCTCCCCGCCTCATCCATTCATGGCCTACAACGAGTCCAGAACGCTGCTGCCAGGCTGACGTTGAGGAAGACGAAGCGAGACTACATCACCCCCCTACTTCGCTCCTTGCACTGGCTCCCTGTCAACACCCGAATCTCCTACAAACTGTCCACTCTGGTCTACAAGTGTCTCAACGACTCTGCTCCTGAGTACCTTCAATCCTCCCTGGACCTGTACACCCAGCACTCCGACCGTCCCCTTCGTTCTGCTGCTGACCCACTCCGCCTTCACATCCCTCGCTCGAAACTCGCATCTGCTGGTCAGCGTGCATTTCCCTCCGCGGGCCCCTCCGTCTGGAACTCCCTGCCGCTTGAGCTTCGCCAGAGCCCCTCTCTTGACGCGTTCAAGAGTAGGTTGAAGACTCAGTTCTTCCCGTAGCTGGCTGCGACTTTCATGTTCGACGTGATGTGTTGTGCCCCAAAAGACATTCTTGTGCTGTGCTCTGTGAGAGGTGTTTTCTTTGTGTTTAATATTATTTTGTTTGGACCTAGCTATTGATGTGTACATTGTTGTTAAACAATTGTTTGCTGTATGTTTATCAGGGTTTGCTAGTGTGTGATAGGGTTCGTGTCCGTCTGTAGATGTTAATTTCTTTGTTAGTCCTGTGTTGACAACTCTTCGACAAGCGCTTAGAACTGTACCCACGGAATACGCGCTATATAAGCTTCATATTGATTGATTGATTGATTGAGTATTGACATGTATTAACCGTTTTACACAATTCGGACAACTTTTACAGTAGACAGAAGAGAGAATTGAGTGTAAAAGGATAGAATCGGCTCCCAGTGAATATTTCTGACACAGTATTGACATGTATTAACCGTTTTACACAATTCAGACAACTTTTACAGTAGACAGAAGAGAGAATTGAGTGTAAAAGGATAGAATCGGCTCCCAGTGAATATTTCTGACACAGTATTGACATGTATTAACCGTTTAAACATAATTCAGACAACTTACAGTAGACAGAAGCTGTGGTTCACGACAGTCCTAAGTACTGTAAATCAGAGACCTTTGAGGGGGTAAAACTACTGATAGAATAGCAAGCATGAAAAAAAGTGCCTCAGCCGTGTCAGTAAGCGGATCGACCCATCACAGAAGGATGTTGTTGCAGACACATCCGAAAACCCAGCGTGTCCAGTTAAGGAGTTCTAGACAAAAGACAAATGACAAAAACAACCTTAAAGACGCTGTCAGTTTATTACTTACTTCTGAGTAAGGAAACAATACAGGTGAAAGCACGACAAATCTATTGTGATATCTCTTTTCATTTTCGATGTGTATAAATATTTGACTTGGCATTATGTGGGTTAAAACTTTGTAAAGTGTATAAGTATATTTTGATGTGTATTAATTATTATCATTTGATTTGGAATTGTGTACAGAATAAATTATTTATGTATGTTTTTGTCAGGCGATTAGAACTATTTTTAGGATTTGCGCCATATAAATATCCTCGTTATTATTATTATTCATTATTGCAGTATTTCTGAACTGAAATCACAGTGATATCTCCCACCTGTACGTGCACGACATGCCAGGCACAAAATTCCAGTAAAAGCCCTTGCAACAAGATGTGGACACATTGTACGAAAAAACCTGCTTCACGTTGCTTATCAGCATGCATGGCTTGCTGTAAAAACTGCTGCAAGCAAGTCTAACTTTGGTTTTCAAGAAATTGATCACATATTTTATTTGTATGCTTCTCCTGTTAGTAAAAATGTGACGCAGCAGGAAAATGTAAGAAGAATGTCTTAAAACATGAGCTAGAAAAAACAAAGGAGTGATAAAAATTGCTTGATGCGCGATAAGTAGAGGAACTCCTGCTACAGGAACGAGAACAGGCTTACACAGTCATTTTCATTTGCATAAAGCAAGTCCAACAGTTTCAAACAGCTTTTTCTGAAGAAAAAAATGAGATGGGAGGCTCACAACAGGAAGGAGAGGCTTTCCGTCCAGTTTTTCTTGCTTTTCTCAATTCTGCTATTTTGTACTTTGTTAATGTTACGTTTTTGAACTTCCCTCACACTGGTGGTCAAAATTGTCTATAATTTTGCAAAACCTCTACATTGTGTCAACAGCGCTTTTCAATAACTTTATTTTGTAAGTAGTAACCATAGCTTCAAAACTAAACTAACGTCAAAATTACAATAAATTAGCAGCGAATGTCTAAACAAATTCAACAAAAGAAATTAAAAGAAAAGGCTGTGGTCACGATGAAGGTAACCTCCTCATCTGCAGACAGATGAAACTCAAGAGACAAGCGAGTTACAATGTTCGTAAATTCTCCACTCATACCAGTTTCCATAGCAACAATGTACTGATCAAAACTGTCCATAGTGTTTCTAGTTTGTAAGAACATGTACAAATATGAGGGCTTATAAGGCCAAAAATAAAAATAGGTCTGTTTACGGTAACCCGACCGACCCTAGTTTTTAGGCCCGACCCTAATCTTTTTTTTGGATCGTCTGAAAAAAAAAAAACGCATCCAAAATAGAGCTGTTTGCGCTCAAACAGCAGACGACAGAAGGGAGGTAAGCTCAAAGTACTGTTTATAGTTATGTTGGGCAAAAACAGAGATTGATGAGAAGAAATGAACTGTGAAACATCATAGAGAGGGGAGAAAAAAAAAGAAAAAAAAAAGCCGACCTACCGACCCTATTTTTTCACCCTATGTTACCGTAAACAGACCTATTTTTTTTTTTGCCTAAACAAATTGTTCAAATCTTCAATTTCAAAAAGTCGTATTTTTAGTCGCACATTGCCTTTAAAATACCCTTGATTTAAGACTTCTTCCCCTTAAACCTCGTTTCAAAAAATCTAAATATTTGTAAATAGATTTTCTGTTCAATACCTCTGTAAATCTAACTCCATGATAAGACTCCCTACTTTTAAAGACCTGATTAAAAACAAGAGATTGTTGGAGGTCTCAACTCACTGTCTCCCAGGTACGGATATATGCATACCCACTCATATGGCTCTATCTGACCAGGTACGGATATATCCGCTCAGACTGTTACTGTTCCAGCAGTACCTGCAATGTAGGGACACTTTTGGCTGGTCCCAAGGGTGTCCTTTCATCGCAGGTACCACTGTTGACTTGAGTCGTTTCCTGTAACGTCCATCTAACGCCTGCATTCCAGCGTGTTGATACACAGTTACTACACAGTTACTACAATTCTGAGTGACCTGCTGCAGCACAGCTGGTCTTGGCTAAAAAAAAAAAATGGTATTCCAATCCACCACCGCTACGTGTCCAGATATATTTCATTCTTGACCAGCTCACCTTGAGTACAAAATCCGGCGGCGTTCCAGGCTTGACCTGCCGTAGCACCCCGTCATGGTGTGAGTGTATCAATGTCTCGTCCAAGTCTAGCACCAGCGTCTTCCTTTTCATCATACCTGGAACAGACACACACTGAATTCTTCCAAACATTCATGAAGGTACATATGTACAATGATACCTATGATGTAAGAAACCTCCAATGAGAGGACACCTCCTATGGAGAACACTTTTCGATGTCAACCTCTAAGGAGACACAGATTGGACGGTTTCCAGCCAATAAAATGATGCACCTTTGAAAATAACCTTTAAAAAAAAAATTTCAATCACACACACAATATAAAGGAACTGACCTAACTGACCCTAATTTGCTTTTGGCCTTGTCATCGGGAAAAAAACATTTTATTTTGGGAGGGCCTAAGGTGAGATTACTGCATCTATCATGATAGGACAGTACCTGAGTATGTGTAATAGTTGGTTGGTCCCTAAGGTGTCTCGTCATTACAGGTACCTCAAGGTAGAAAATATGTGCACTGACCCTAACAAGCCTGACAGCATTTACAACAAAACATTTTTGCTTGTGACATCCTTTTTACATTTAGTCAAGTTTTGACTAAATGTTTTAACATAGAGGGGGAATCGAGACGAGAAACCCACACAGGTTCTGACCTACATAATTCACCTTTCTATAATGACCACCTGTCTAAATTTACCACTTTTAGTCAGTCGGCCCCTTTGATACTCGTTACCAACAAGTTCGACTGTACTGTCCCAGGAAATATCTAATCAGGAAAACTACAGACTGGAATGCAGCATCAGACTGACCTTCTGAGTTAGGAATTATTTTCTGCAAACACTCCCGCCTCAATTTCATTTTATTCCTTGTCTGTTCCTGATTCCAAAAACATAGATATGATATGTTTGGATATAAAACACGTTCAGAGAGTTAAAAAGAATATAGATATAGAAAAGCGTGCTATCCTCCTCAGCGCAATCGCTACCGCGCTTTTCTGGATTGTTAATTTCACTGCCTTTGCCACGAGCGGTGGACAGACGATGCTACGAGTGTACGGTCTGGCGGAAAAAATGCAATGCAGTTCAGTTTCATTCTGTGAGTTCGACTGAGCTTGACTAAATGTTGTATTTTCGCCTCACGCGACTTGTTTGTTTGTAACATCCTTTTTACATTTTAAGATTTAGTCAAGTTTTGATTTGTTTTTGTTTTTATTATTTGCAGGGATGTTGCTACAAATTCATACCTATAGGACAAATGTCCTAGCTCTTCAGCATCAATAGGACATTTGACTGCTTTCAAAAATTTCAATAGGACGTCAGAATATTTTCATTTTCAAGAATGACACTCGCCGTGTTCCCCCCCCTGTTCTTGACCCTAATGTAGCACAGGATGCCGTTGAATAGCCAAACGTGTTCAGCTTTTGTTAAACTTTGGCAGGCTTTAGATTTATTTTTTGGTGGCATAACTCAGTGCGCTTCGTCAAAATGTCTCGAACTGAAAGCAAAAGCAGACCCAAGACTTAGTCAGTTGGAGTTGTCTCCCATACTCCTAACTTTAATGTGCTGCAGACGAGTGTCACCCAAATGCAAGATCCGCATTGCACAACTTCAGTGCACCTGTACGCGAGAGTGCTTGGTTGCTTTTTGAAAATGTGTATCTTGAAAGGAACATTAACGAATATTGCGCTGTCCGAAGGAATTGAGTTCTTATCGGACAATGCCAGCGCTTAGTTCAAAACAATAGGACATCTGACCGCCATGCGGCTATGTGAATCGGACATTTGAGCCTCTAAATCGGTCTATGTCCGATGTTCGACGCCTAAACGACATCCCTGTATTTTTTGTTTGTGACATCCTTCTTTGTTTTTGTTTTACATTTTTGTTATGATTTACTTTTTAAATTCTATTTTCTTAGGCCAAAAAGAAAAATATGCCTGTTTCCGGTAACATCGCCGAAAAAAATAGGGTCGGTCGGTCTTTTATTTTTATTTTAATTTTTAAAATATTTTTTTTACCTTTTTCTTACGTTTTGTTAACGTCTTTTTACGTGTGGTTTTTTTAAACGCTTCCTTAATTTACTTACAGTTATTTTTCACATGTTTTTGACCTAGGTATATTGAAACTAAATAAAGTATACTTGACTTCATATTTTTTTTGGTGTGTGTGTGTGTGTGTGTGTGTGTGTGTGTGTGCGAAAAGCGAAAAAAACCTTTAGGGTCGGCGCTTAAAAATAGGGTCGGTCGGGTTACCGGAAACAGACATATTTTTCTTTTGGGCCTTATCAAAGTCAGTTTGTTCAATGACACTTACCTCTGACATGTTGAGCCACACCTCCCCCCCCTCCACCCCCTTCTCCTCTCCTGCCCCTCAATCTCCCATCCACCCACTCTCCCTCTGCCCACAAAAAAAGGGCTCATCAGTGCCCTACATAAAGAGCTGAACATGTATACATGTAGGAGCATTATGACCTGACCTATACAATCTAGTCTCGGAACATACCCACAAACAATTCCTTGTTGCTGTGTTACCTCCCCTTCCTCCCCCCCCCCTCCCCCCAGCATCACACCTGCTATGCTGCTCATTCTCTTCATGTACATGTATGTTGGCAAGCAGTGTCACTGAACAACTTTCACAGACTTTGGAAATAGATACAAATAGATCTATACAATAGCCTCTTCAAACCCACGTCTACCCTGTTCACATCACAAGAAAACTGTCTGTGACTGTGAGCCTATAATCTGATACTGTATTCTTCTATCCTCTATTGTCCATTATAACCACCTCAAAGAAACCCAGACAGGTTCTGTCCTACATAATTCACCTTTCTATATTGACCACTCTGTCCATTATAACCACCTCAAAGAAACCCACACAGGTTCTGACCTACATAATTCACCTTTCTATATTGACCGCTCTGTCCATTATAACCACCTCAAAGAAACCCAGACAGGTTCTGTCCTACATAATTCACCTTTCTATATTGACCACTCTGTCCATTATAACCACCTCAAAGAAACCCAGACAGGTTATGTCCTACATAATTCACTTTTCTATATTGACCACCCTGTCCATTATAACCACCTCAAAGAAACCCACACAGGTTCTGACCTACATAATTCACCTTTCTATATTGACCACTCTGTCCATTATAACCACCTCAAAGAAACCCACACAGGTTCTGACCTACATAATTCACCTTTCTATATTGACCACTCTGTCCATTATAACCACCTCAAAGAAACCCACACAGGTTCTGACCTACATAATTCACCTTTCTATATTGACCACTCTGTCCATTATAACCACCTCAAAGAAACCCACACAGGTTCTGTCCTACATAATTCACCTTTCTATATTGACCACTCTGTCCATTATAACCACCTCAAAGAAACCCACACAGGTTCTGTCCTACATAATTCACCTTTCTATATTGACCACTCTGTCCATTATAACCACCTCAAAGAAACCCACACAGGTTCTGACCTACATAATTCACCTTTCTATAATGACCACCTGTCTAAATTTACCACTTTTAGTCCGCCCCATTGATACTCGTTACCAACAAGTTCGACTGTACTGTACCTGGAAATATCTAATCAGGAAAACTACAGACTGGAATGCAGCATCAGACTGACCTTCTGAGTTAGGAATTATTTTCTGCAAACACTCCCGCCTCAACTAACCCTCTGCCCTTTTCACTGTGATAATGGCTTATCAAGCCTCTGTCCACTCCTGCATATTGTTATCTCTCTACCCTTTTCACTGTGATAATGGCTTATCAAGCCTCTGTCCACTCCTGCATTTTGTTATCTCTCTGCCCTTTTCACTGTGATAATGGCTTATCAAGCCTCTGTCCACTCCTGCATATTGTTATCTCTCTGCCCTTTTCACTGTGATAATGGCTTATCAAGCCTCTGTCAACTCCTGCATATTGCTATCTCTACCCTTTTCACTGTGATAATGGCTTATCAAGCCTCTGTCAACTCCTGCATATTGCTATCTCTCTACCCTTTTCACTGTGATAATGGCTTATCAAGCCTCTGTCCACTCCTGCATATTGCTATCTCTCTACCCTTTTCACTGTGATAATGGCTTATCAAGCCTCTGTCCACTCCTGCATATTGCTATCTCTCTACCCTTTTCACTGTGATAATGGCTTATCAAGCCTCTGTCCACTCCTGCATATTGCTATCTCTACCCTTTTCACTGTGATAATGGCTTATCAAGCCTCTGTCCACTCCTGCATATTGTTATCTCTCTACCCTTTTCACTGTGATAATGGCTTATCAAGCCTCTGTCCACTCCTGCATATATGCTATCTCTCTACCCTTTTCACTGTGATAATGGCTTATCAAGCCTCTGTCAACTCCTGCATATTGCTATCTCTCTACCCTTTTCACTGTGATAATGGCTTATCAAGCCTCTGTCCACTCCTGCATATTGTTATCTCTCTACCCTTTTCACTGTGATAATGGCTTATCAAGCCTCTGTCCACTCCTGCATATATGCTATCTCTCTACCCTTTTCACTGTGATAATGGCTTATCAAGCCTCTGTCAACTCCTGCATATTGCTATCTCTCTACCCTTTTCACTGTGATAATGGCTTATCAAGCCTCTGTCAACTCCTGCATATATGCTATCTCTCTACCCTTTTCACTGTGATAATGGCTTATCAAGCCTCTGTCAACTCCTGCATATTGCTATCTCTACCCTTTTCACTGTGATAATGGCTTATCAAGCCTCTGTCCACTCCTGCATATTGCTATCTCTCTACCCTTTTCACTGTGATAATGGCTTATCAAGCCTCTGTCAACTCCTGCATATTGCTATCTCTCTACCCTTTTCACTGTGATAATGGCTTATCAAGCCTCTGTCCACTCCTGCATATATTGCTATCTGAGTATCTCTACCCTTTTCACTGTGATAATGGCTTATCAAGCCTCTGTCCACTCCTGCATATTGCTATCTCTCTACCCTTTTCACTGTGATAATGGCTTATCAAGCCTCTGTCCACTCCTGCATATTGCTATCTCTCTACCCTTTTCACTGTGATAATGGCTTATCAAGCCTCTGTCCACTCCTGCATATATTGCTATCTGAGTATCTCTCTACCCTTTTCACTGTGATAATGGCTTATCAAGCCTCTGTCCACTCCTACATATTGCTATCTCTCTACCCTTTTCACTGTGATAATGGCTTATCAAGCCTTTGTCCACTCCTGCATATATTGTTATCTCTCTACCCTTTTCACTGTGATAATGGCTTATCAAGCCTCTGTCCACTCCTGCATATTGCTATCTCTCTGCCCTTTCCAGCAGGTAGGATTAGAACCCCCTTCTACCCAAGACTTTTCTCTCTCTCTCCCCCCCCCCCCCTCCCCCCTTAGAACTCTTGTATGCCTTTCTTATTCTTCGTTTATGGGCTGAAACTCCCATGAAAGTGAAACTCCAATGTTTAGTCATGTTTTTGCACATTTTCGGATGACTGTTTGCTTTTGTGGTTGGTACCAGAACAATCAATCAATCAATGAGTCTTATATCGCGCATATTCCGTGGGTACAGTTCTAGGCGCTCTGCAGTGATGCCGTGTGAGATGAAATTTTATACGGCCAGTAGATTGCAGCCATTTCGGCGCATATTTACCTTTCACGGCCTATTATTCCAAGTCACACGGGTATAGGTAGACAATTATTAACTGTGCCTAAGCAATTTTGCCAGGAAAGACCCTTTTGTCAATCGTGGGATCTTTAACGTGCACACCCAAGAACAGAGCTTGTTATTGTTAATGCATGATCTGGGTTAAAAGGAAAAAGGCAGTACACATGCACAGTGTGCATGTTGTAACTGTTTAACCTTTACAAACAGGTAGGCAGACTTCCTGAACCCTCAAACACCCCTCCTACTCATCTCTGCATACCCCTCTAACCTTTGAGATAAGGGGCTTATAAATATTTCACCTCCGAAACAACTACAAACAAGCATGAGACGAACACTTTCAGCATTACTGTAATTTCATGATTTAACATCCCACTTTTTTTCTTTCTACTATTTTCAATCACAAAAGACAAATACTTACACACCCCCCCCCCCCCCCCACACACACACACCCCAACACACACAAATCTGCATCAATTAACACCCTGACCTTTAGCATCAGTCCCTGAAACCCCCCCATCTTACCTTTGACATTACCTATAAGCTGAAAGAACCATGAAAGCCCAGTTTGGGGGAGGGGGGGGGGGGGAAGAGTACATTTCCTTAGGATTAACACATTAACACTCTGACATTCAGAATCACATCATGTTCTTCCGATTTGCTCTATCCTTCTCTGGTATTGACCGATAGGACACACATCTACCAAACATTGCACTTAGATAAGCAAAAGTTAGGCTGACATTACATGGAATGAGCACTTTTGCCAGCCCTTGGCTTAACACACTACTACAAGTTCATCACACATCACTAAGTCGTTACTTTCAAAACTCGTTGATCTTGGGTGACTCCTGCTCTGAGGGCCTTTAATTGCAATGATCCAAAATCAAATAGACTGTAAACTTTCCAAAATTCAGAATAAAAAAACCAACCAATTAGGTAAGACAGTATCGTTTTGTCTTGTCACAATTAAACGCTCCTATAATATGAGGGCCCCAAAGGGTTTAAAATCGTGATCGTGATTGGCGTTTTTTGACCTTTCTGTGACCGTGATTGCCGAAATTTCCATTTCTGTGATCGTGATGGGACTTTGCCCGTGATCCGTGATGACAAAAAAATCAAGTCTCGTGATCGTGATGTCATTTGTGTTTGTGATCGTGATGGGCATTATTGTCAAAGCATTTTATTTTCAACGTACATTATTCACAGCTGTATCACTCTATGATCCTCTATTCGTCAAGGTGTTTGTGATCGTGAAAACAAAAATCAAGGTAACTGTGATCGTGAAAGCTAAAATTTCCCTTCCCGTGATCGTGATGATACCCCCCCTTTGGGGCCCTCTAATATACCAAGCTTGCCTTTTGATTTTGGTCTTTGGCTGCACTCAAACTCTACAAGAGAAATGGGTTTTCACCTATGCGACTACTGTGTTGTCGTAAGATTAGCGATCTTCGCTCTCCATTGAAGCCACCATGGCAGACTGCTGCCAGTTTGCTCTAGGGGCGGGTCTGTATGGTTAGCTGTGTGTTTTGTGTGTTTAGGTGTCAAGCACATGTTGAACAATTGCATGCTAGAGTCTGTTGCAGATACAGTGGCACTTAGGGATTACGCACGTAGCTATCTAGGTTTTGGGTGTATGGGGTAAGGATTTTTATGGTCCTGCCATGTTTAATGTGAAATGTGAGTCAATTGAGTGTTAGTGTGGGTATGTCACTATGTGCCTGTGTCCACACACATGTGTATTGCACTTTACAGATCTTAATATCGCTACAGCAACTTCTTTCTGCTACAATTCTTCTCTCTCTGAGTCTCTCTCTCTGAGTCTCTCTCTCTCTCTCTCTCTCTCTCTCTGCCTGTGCATATCCACACACAAATGAGAAATGAGTTCACTTCAACCTATCAAAACCAAAAATACAAGAGTTTATCTAAAAAAAACCTGTAATGTTGGGCCAAATATCTGCCATGATTCACCCTTTAACTAAGGTTAAAAACTTAAATCATTCATGAAGATTAAAGCGCATAATAATAAGCAGTGAAGGACTAGCAGGAGCTTTCAGTCACGAAACCCATTCGATCTATCACCTTCAACCAAGATGCTACGACACATCTTTACATAACAACCATGGTAACTAATGACATGCAACATCAGGCCTGTCAAACTCATTTACCACACCAAGTAACCTAGCCAACAAAACACCCTGACATCTTTAAACCCCCCCACCCTCTTTACTCTTTACCCTCCCAAACCTTACACCTTTTCCAAAAACATATTAGAGGGTATTCAGCTTGCTGTTAGTGTTACCAGTACCACCACAAAAAAAGAAGCAGAGTGATAGATGCTGTAAAGCTGTTACAATGTCAGACTAGAACTAGCAGTAGCAGACGTTCTTATCTGACAGTGACAGTCTAGCCAAAATCTGGCAGCTGTGCTTTGTACCACACATAAGCTTCACTGCAAAACATTGCTGCAGTAGCAAAGCAAACTTGTATTAGTAACCATAACCAAGATCTCCTTTTCAACTTAGTCATGTCGAAACAAGATTCTCATCAAATTTAACCCAAGCAAGTGAGGTAAAGTAAAAGGCGGGAAAAAAAGTAGGTTATGTAGAAAGTGCATGTGTACTTACTCAGCCTGTGTTTGGAGAGGGGAGAGAGCGGCACGATTTCATACTTGACTGTCTGGTGCTGCACTATCTGTGGAATAAAATCAAAGCAAACAAATGTGTATTTTGTCAACTTCAGCTGACACAAAAACAACACATAACAATAACAACAGTTTAAATTTAATGTCCATTAAAATGAATACATTTAAATGGAAAATTGTCTTCGCCATGTCTATCCTGCCTGTCAACAATTATAAAATGGCATTAAAGCATTCCTTAATGATATACCATACTGATACCTGCACAGGCTGGCGGTGACCTTACGAGTAATTTTCTACTGCTGATAAAAAAAGTCACACTCACAGTGACAAACTTCATTCTCAGAATTCTTTTCCAGTTCCTAGGATATGCAGAAGAAGTGACAGAATTTTCATTTCATGTCATTTATTCACATTATGACGACACTAACTTCTTCAAGAACTTTCTTCGCTTTTGTCAACCGACATTTCTCTCTGGAAAAGAGAGTCAGGGAGAGAATCCCATATTTTGTTTAATCGGTGTGGTTTTCTTTTCGTGTTTGGGTACATGCATGTATTAAATACTCTTAAATTATATTTTGGGTGTTTTTTCTCTCAATAAATTGTGCCCCTCCCTCCCTTCCTCACACTATTGTGCTAGAGATGCAGTGCAAAACAGAGTTGTATTTGTCTTTTAACAAGAATGCAAGCACAAACACATTGCCTTCACAAAAATGGTATGCATACATGTCTAGTTCTGCCATTACCTCAATACCTGTCGTGCAAGACATGGTCACTTTATACTATGTATGTACATGTATGTATCTGCCACCTCTGTAGGAAAAATGAATCTGCACACTTTCCCAAAACACACAGTCCAATTCAAAGACAGGCCTTTCAAATTGCCCCCACTGACCCAGTAAATAAATTGACCCGGGGAGGGATGGGGAGGGCCGGGGGGGGGGGGGGGGGGGGATAAGAGATGTGTGTGTGTGTGCATGATACAACTCCCATCCCATGCCATTTAGATGTTCAAAATCATAAGGTAAACTCGTACAGTATCTTGATGTCTTGTTGCACACATTCATCATTCATGATTCACTGTCAGTTAACAGAAATGTGTATATATTCACTTATGCTTCTGGTTGCAGATTTTTTTTCTTACAATATTTTATTTATTATTTATAATTATAGCAACCAAAAATTAGCTTTAAAAAAATGTTAGGTGTACTGTACATTGAAGGAACAAAAGGAACATGCAGAAAAAAATTCTTGTCATAAGAGCAGAAAGGATGATTAACAACTGCAAATATAATACAATTCTCACGTGTGTTTTTTTCACTGCAGAGTAGAAAGTTGTTGGTTTTTAAATGCAATTCTTTATTCTTAGTAAATGTGATGTATTTTATGTATGTAAGTGTAACCGCCCGACACTGCAAGGCAATTTTCTTTGTTTTTATAAAGACAGTAACATTTTGAGTCTTGAGTCTGAGATTTCACAACTGAATTTCAAATTCAAGTAACTTCTGTAATAAATACAGTCACCTTTGAACCTTTCCCTCCAGTTATTCATCAGCAGTTATGCCGGTAAAATCAAATTCAAAATAATGCCTCAGGTCATCGCCTCAACAACACCTACTTTTTTAACCACAGTTTTATTTTTAATCAGCTTCCCAGTTTTTATCCTACCAGCATAAAGATCAATACAATTATTTAGAAGTGAGAACATTGAACCCATCAGAATTTACACTCTGCAACACTAGTCTTGCTTCAATTCAATCAAAACTATGGTCATTGTCAACAGCAGATGTGGGAAAGCAGAACCTCCATTATTTATTCAGTACTAACCCAGAAGTGACAACATGCATAATTTGTTGAACAACAGGTTGAGCCGGATGATAAAATGTATTCCATCCAATAATTGTTTCTATAGTATTTATAACTACAGTGGAACCCCTCTCTAAGACCCCCCTCTTTAAGGACTACCCCGCCACAACGACCTTTTTTTTTAACCGATGTGTTTCCTTATATTTAGTTGTCACCAGTGTAGCGACCACCCCGTTCTAACGTCTAAGGACCGACCTAACAGCTTGTGCAACGACTTTGTCAGACCACAGGCGGAAGGTATCGGTCACTGGACCACTACTTCCAATTCCATAGAAAGACTACTCTCTATGGAAGTAGTGGTCCAGTGAACGATACCTTCCGCCTGTGGTCAGACAAAGCCAAGACTCTCGGTGAGCGTAACGCATCACTGACAAACCGGTTATAACCGCTGAGAGGTGTGATGGTTGGGTGGGCTGAGTAAACATCACAAACCAATCATCGAGATCAAAGGCAGGTCCATTGTGATAGCTGGGTGGCCTTGTTAAACGAATCCTATACACACCCCTATACCGGGGGTGTAAAGACACTGACCTTCTTCCCAGGGGTCATTGACCCAGTTTTAGCTACGAGAGGTGGTTCCCCTTTCATATCTGAGAGAGGAAACACGTCCTGCACCCCGGTCAGTGACCGAGTTTAACCTATGGGGAGTTTAACCTATGGCGCGGTCTCTTTGATGTCTTGAGAGGAAACTTGGCCAGGGTACTGAGATCTGAGGGTAGTACATGCACCAAAACTGGTGGACACCATCGACAATGTCAAACATGAAATCGAAGCAGTTTGCTTGAGGAAACGGTCGTCAGCAACTCAAACTTCTCTGTTTTCTTTTTTTAAGAAAATCTGAGGTGACTTTCTTTGTGGCCCCCTGACCCCGCCCCCTCCCTCTGTAAGGACCCCCCTCCATAAGGACCGATTTTTGTCAACATTTTCAAGGTCGCTAGAGAGGGGTTCCACTGTATAACTATAACCCTTGTTTTATTTTGTTATAGTGCTTGCTGACTGCCTTTGTACAAAGGTGCGATATCTTTCACTTTATGTTTGGTTTATACACAAGTTTATTCACAAGTTGAATCAAATTCTATCTAAAGCATTTTTCTCCAGTCTCAGTAGTAGCAAACTCCCTCTTTCCCTGGGTGTAACTGGAAGACCTGCTGTCCTCAATCTATTTTTGGCAACATACTCTGTATAACAAGGGGTTGACTGAGATTCTTAATCTACTTCCCTATGTCGAGTCATAACAGGGCAGAACAGGATGAACTGTGACACTGTGAAAATAAGTTCCCCATCTTTTTTTCCCCTGCCCTTTTTCTTTTCTTTAAAGATGGAGAGAGGATGGAGAGTAAAGGTCAACTGATGTTAATTGAACTTGGAAGATAATCTCCTTTTGCAATTAAAAAAAAACTGCACCCAAAACAAGAAACAAATTAATCACAACAAAACAGAGAAGACATCCAGTGAAATTCTGTCCCTAAAGGAACATCATCACTATAACTGTACACACTGTTTCTGCCTTTCTGCTTTTCTCAAATTTATTCAAACTTAACGGTGGAAACAAAACAATAGCTTCGCTGCAGTGTCAACTGTTGTTACTGCCTCAGAAGCAGTGAAGCGGAAAGCAAAAAAAGTCAACAGGACACAAACAACAAGCAGCCAATAATAGGTGACCTAATTTTCTCTCTCACCACCGCACTGTGGAGGGGAAAAACCAAGCTACCAATCAATTCAAACTGTGTCAGACTCAGCCTACTTGGCAAAGTTGCCCTGAGGCTAAGGGAGGCTACTTCAGGGTCAGGAAAGAGTTGATAAGAAAATCAGTAAGATGTTATTCATCAAGTGGGGCTGTCCTCTGTGCTGAAGAATTCGGTTGATAACACTGATAAAGGCTGCCCAGATAAATTTGCCAAGGCAGTATGTCACTATGTGTAATTAAAAAAATAAAACCCAAGGGTGCAAGATCAAAGCCCTCCAAACTGATAGGGAACATGAAGGGTTGACTGCTATGTTTATAAAGGACACTGTCTTGCCTGTCTGTCCAGTTGTGTCAGGCTACCTAGCCGTATTCTCGTCTCACTCTCAGTGTCTATCTTTTGTCTGGCTGAACCTGTCTGTCGCACTCTCAGTGTCTATGACTATCTGTCTATCTGTGTACGCACCCATTGACCCAAAGTCATAAAAACTGATAGTCATACACTAATACAGTGCAAGTTTCTGAGCTTTGTTGCTGTTCAAGTGTGGTTTTTTCCCCACCTGAATTCAGTGCAGTAGAATGTTACTACATGTACTGTTAGTAATGACTGTAGTGTACCTATGTGCGTCATACAAATGCATCACATGCTGCAAGGTGGTGATGACAGACTATTTACAATCTTCCCGGGCTTTAAGTTAAATAATCAATCTGATCCAGCAACTGACATTTTCTAAGACAGCAATATCTTTTGCCAGGCAAATACTAACAACATTATTAAAAAGACATATTTATTATGACTAGCGCCATTTCTTCCTTTTCTTCGCTGACTTCAGCGTTTGTACTTGTAGGCTGCAACTCGAACATGTACACATTTTTTGGGGTTTTTTGCACATGTGTGTGTGTGCGCGCGTGCTAAAGTTATTTCTTTGCAGACAACTATTTTAATTTTGTTCTAGATCACTGGCAGCAGGGGTCTTCCTTTTGTATGCATCCAGTGATTGAGTAAGCAAGTTCGCTTATCATCTCCATGAATTGTTTAACAGAAAAAGATGACCACGAGAATTTAACAAATAACATGGGCATTCCTTCTGTGACTTAAAGTTCAACATCTAAATTTAGTACAGTTTACGCACTTGACTTACTTGTCATGGCTGGCTTTTGTTTGGGACACTTCAAATTGGTACACTACTAGATGAAAAAATGCAAGTCATTGTTCCAGACTTTTGTCAAAATGTATGCATGCAGCATGCTAGTCAGCTACTACTGCAAGCTCTTGATAACAGTTTACGCGTAAGTCACTGTTCAATGTTTTATTAAATAGCAGAAACCTACAGTCTTCTTCAAGACTTTGATTGAGACTGAATAATCTCATAGGTATGCACAGACATAATCTTTCTCAGTTTCTGCTTGGTCCAATTTCAAAGTCAAGAAACAGCCTGAGGCGGAGGCAGCTACATTACCTCAGGGCTCTTTTTTCACATGACACTTAATCTAATAAGGAAGCAAGCTCACAACTACATAGAGAAGCCAACATCCCACAAAGGTGTCATCCGGTTCACTACTGCTTCACTACACACAATTACTCTTAGTCTTAGCCCTACGTCTTGCAATGTTTACATGGACACAACCTTGACAATCTAAAGAGTAGACCAAGTCGGATGTCAACCGTGCAACAATTTAATTTATCTCCAGCAATATTTATCCACAATGAAAGAATGTCCAGCACTTCGACACACTCATAACAACAAAGTAACGACGGCTGCTGTCGAATCCCCCAAAACGCAAAAATAAGTCAAGATGTCAAACTTACCGACCGAATTTGCCGTCTGAAAATGTAGCACACAAAACTCCATATCTTGGCTGCTAAAACAAAAAATCCTCGTAATCCCATACCAAAGTACTTCAGCATGGGTGGAGAAATATCCTTTTCACCGAAGAGGAAAGGTAAAACGGGGAACAAATTTGAATTTTTTCAGAAGAGTATGCTATTTGTTGCGCGGGGATGGTACTATTTCACATTTGCACCGCCATACATGTATCCCATAACCCTTCACGGTCACCTTTCACCGGAAGTTATTCCAGGAAGTCGATTCAAAGCATGGCGTCTGTAGTTACGACTTGAAGCCATACGCATGTTGTTTGAACGGTAGAAGAACAAGTGTTTAGGCAAGAACACCTAGAACAAATTATCAAAATGGACACTAAATTGCACGAAGCTGTTCGCTACTGTGACGTGGATGGTGTGCTTGCTGCGCTGAAAGAAGACTTTGATCCGAATTCCTACGGCATTCTCAAATGGACACCAGTTCAGGAAGCAGCTCGGACAGGAGAGAAGGACATTTTGTTTCATCTTCTGGTGCATGGAGGTACGGATATTATTAGTAATATGCTGTGCAGATAAACCAACCCGTGGGATTAATCACTAAAGGTCCAGAACTGGGTCGATCATAACTTCTGCATAGCACAGATCTTTATTGAAACAAGGAAATACACAATTTTAAAAATACAAAATGTACAGTATTTACTTTTTAAATGTCTTCGAATGGTTTGAATGGGTGCCAGTTACATCTTGTCTTGCAAATATACCCTTAATGTGTGTCTGTGACCGCGTATATACGTGTTTGTGTATGTGTGTGTACATGTGTGTGTGTGTGTGTGTGTGTGTGTGTGTGTGTGTGTGTGTGTGTGTGTGTGTGTGTGTATGTGTGTTTGTACACGTGTGTATGCTTAGCTTGCAAATATAGCCTAAGCTTTAGCTGTGAGCTGCATCCCTTGCTTCAGTCAGTCAATTAAGATATTTCTGCTGATAAAGATATCAGCCAATCTAGTCTTTCTGAGTCCTCAATCACTCACTAGATAAATTTGAAACAGAGTGAATCAGAAAACAAGAAAGGATGTTGTTGGAACGCTTTAATTATTGACACATAGCGTAACATTTCCCTTTGTCAATAATTTAACATTCCAACAACATGTCTTTCTTGTTTTTTGATTCTGAATTTTGGAATGTTGGCAGTATTTTTGTTTTTGGATTTTTGAAACAGAGAGAAAATAATTCCTTGATTTGCTTGCTGAACATAGAGTGTTACCATCTGACTTTAGGGCAAGGAAGGCATGGATGTTGCTAGGATTCATTTTTAAAAACTTAAAATGCTTGTTTCTGGTGACAAGTACAAAAAAAATGAAGTGTCAGAATTGTTTGATTTTTAAAAATTATTTTTGTTATTGAAGTTTGTTTTTTGATTCCACTTGCGCATGTGGCTTTATATTGGGTGGAAATTTGTTTGTTTGTTTGTTTGTTTGTTTGCTTAACGCCCAGCCGACCACGAAGGGCCATATCAGGGCGGGGCTGGAAAATGAGCGAACTGTGTGCCCCAGATGTCAAAGAACAGTAACTTTCCTTGTTAAGTTTGCAAAATTGAGTTTTGTCACTATTTTTCAAAATTATTTTTATGTGTTTATTTTTGTTTTCTTGTTATGAAGGGTAAAACAATAGTTCCAGGAATGGTAGGACAAAACTGGGTCGCTTGGGTTGCAGATGCCAGACGACATGTTTTGAGAAGATAAAAATGCACAGCCCTGAAAGTCCAAAAAATGGTGTACTATCGTTTGGTTAGTGATTCTGAAAATGTACTAGCCAGAGAGCAAACTTTACTAGCCAAACCAACAATTTGTTTTTTTATCAACTTTACTGAAATTTGGCGAGTAGATAAACATTTCTACTCGCCAGTTACATGTTTCTACTCGCTATGGCGAGTAAAATACTCGCTACTTTCAGGGCTGAGATAGTAAGTACTGTTGGTAGTTTATAGAACAGAATCAATAACACCTCATCAACAAACAAAAAAACAAAAAATACGAACATATAATGTCTTGGTTAGTTCTGCCCTCCTCTGACAAAACACAGTAAGTCCAAAAATCTTGTTTCGAGAAAAACGCGGTTTTCTGTTTTCAGCTCTATATTTAAAACAAAAGCATTCTCGCTGGACATTTTACTGTAATAAAGCGTCGGGATGATTTCTGAATTTATAGCTTTAGTCTATTTTAAAAATAGTTGTCAGAGTAAAGAATTATGAGCCAATTAGTGGACTTACTGTGTTCTGCCAAGTTTTTCTTTGAACTCGGGCTTGTTAAAAACAACGGCAGAACACAGTAAGGGAAGTTGCTGTGTTTTGGCGATGTTTTCTTGTTTCTTAATGCTTGTCACAAGTTAAGATAGTGACCGATCACAATCCCGTCGCGATATAACCCTTCGTGGTTGAAAACGACGTTAAACACCAAATAAAGAAAAGAAAGAAAGACCGATCACAACAACAGTTCTTGCTGAGTTCTGCTTTATTAATTGTATGCGAGAAATTCTTTTCTGACCGAGTAACCTTTAACCACAATGACTAAATAACTCTAATATTTATTATGCTTTTACAATTTGTATTTTGTTTTACCTGATGGCGTATGTGACTCTTAATAGGAAAAAGCCCTTTTCCCTGCGACGCGTTCTTGTGTTTTTTTTACATTTAGTCATGTTATATAGAGACAGGGAATCGAGACAAGGGTTGTGGTGATGTGTGTGTGTGTGTGTGGGTGTGTATAGATCGGTTCCGAGAAAACTACTTAACCGATCTGCCTGAAACTTGAGAGTTCCTTAGTATAATTTCCCCAGACTTTTTTTTACATTTTTTTTAAAGTGTCTTTGATGACGTCATATCCGGCTTTTTGTGAAAGTTGAGGCGGCACTGTCACGCTCTCATTTTCCAACCGATTTTGATGACATTTTTGTCAAATAATCTTCGATGAAGCCCGGACTTTGGTATTGTATTTCAGCTTGGAGGCTTACAAATTAATAAATGAGTTTGCTCATTAAGGCGTAAGGGTCACCCAGAATTTGGAAAAAAATCGTTTTTCAGATATACTAAATTATGATGTTGCCAAAAGCTAGAACAATATCTCTATTTTCATGTGCAGTTTACATTTTGTCTCTAGCATACATAGTTTTCTTGCAATAAGTGGTCAAAGTAGGTTGGTGGGAATTAAAAATCCCTTTAATCAAGGCCTCTGTTGAATGAAATTATCGGTTCTGATGATGAATTTGATTCCAAAAACTGCTCAGAACAGTCTGACACAGATGATGAATCAGACAGTAGCTCAAGTGAAGATAGTTTTGATTCTAATCTCTTGATGACCCCCCCATAAAGGACATAGACTGATAGATATTGAACTTTTTGCTGTTTTATGTGGTGAAAGTTCGCGCGAAATCACAGGCAGCTACACTGTCTGCATGATCAACTTGTTTAAATATTCACCTATTCCATTGAAACTTTGCACATCAAATGTTCACTTGACTGGCTATATTGTGTTCTAAAATAAAGCTGATAATCAAAAAAATATAATTTGTTTGATTGTGTGATATATCATAATAATATATAGAATTATAGTATTATTTTCTAATGCTACTAAAAGCAAAATTTCCAACAAAACAGAAGGCTTTTAGAACATAATGTAGGTAATGATGCTTTAAATATGTGTGCCAATTTATTTTTCAATTGGACTCATACTTTTTTTCCAAGAGTGCATTGAAAAATGCTAAAATTAGCATTTTTGCAGGTTTATTTTGCCCATTTTGTTACGAACTAAATAATTCTTTCAGTTGTTCTATTTAATTTAGACATTCAAACTTGATGTTTTCTGAAAATATAATGATTTTTGAAGAAAACTACCAAACATCAAGCCAATTCATTGATTGCAAGTGACTGAATAAAAAAATAACAGTTTTGGTCCGACAATCTGGGTGACCCTTACGCCTTAAGGTTGTCATTGACATCAAATTTTTCGCAAACAGATTCAAAATTGATTGCACCGTATTGTTCATCAAATTCTGAATAAAAAAATATATACATATGTCATGTTTACTCTTAAAATGTGATCACAATTAACGAAATTAGGTTAATTAGTACTACGAATAAAATTTAAGAAATCGATCCAAATTTTGTTTCATCTGATCCTTAATCATTTCGTGATTGCAAAAACATAAATATAGGATATGTTTTATTTAAAACATGCTCAGAAAATTAAAAAGAATACAGTAAAGCGCGCTTTCCAGCTCAACGCAATACGCTACCGCGCTATTCTGGCTTGTCGCTTTCCCTTCGTTTTGCACGTGAAAAGTGTGCGACTTCCTGTCTTGTCTTGGTGAAAAAATGCAGTGCGTTCAGTTTCATTCTGTGAGTTCGACAGCTTGACTAAATGTAGTACTTTCGCCTTATGCGACTTGTTTTCTTTTGATTCCTTTGCAGAGTGTTAACTGAGTACTCTTCCTTCGAACAGACTGTTGTTGCTTGTGTATCCCGATAGATGTTTCAGCGCGCACGCGTGCGTGTGTGTGCGTGTGTATATTCTGGCTTGTCGCTTTCATTTCGTTTTGCACGTGA
>NC_090254.1:33859509-33882009 GCF_037325665.1 Littorina saxatilis
TTTTTTATTATTACTATGTTTTCCAAAGTACAGTGGGTTTTTTCTGACAGATATTATTTCCTCACTCTTTAACTAGATTGTAACCAGGCAAGAAAACTTCTTTTCTTTTTACCTGCAAAAGGATTTGTTACTTTTAGTGTATTCAGAACACATAATGGCCAGAGCCATGTGACTTATACTGATTCTTTTTTTATGGGCTTTTTTTATATCTGCTTGTTTTAACATCAGTTTCAAAATGTAAGTGTTAGAAATAGAAAAAAAGAAAAGAACATTTGTTGTGATTTGATTTTGAGTCGAAATATACTAACACTTATATAACACAGAAAATAAACTTATCTGACAAATTGTCCAAAAGCTCCCTCGGAAGACACAAGCGAGACAAGGATTTTTTTATTATGATTTGAGTCAGTTTTACCGTCAGAATATGCCTCCTAAACAAACATACTAAAACAGAAAACAATCTACACCACTGGAATCCATGCTTGAAACGCTACCCAGCTTGAAACGCTACCCAGCTTGAAACGCTACCCAGCTTGAAACGCTACCCAGCTTGAAACGCTAGCTTGAAGCGCTACCCAGCTTGAAACGCTACCCAGTAAATTCATTTTAAAAGCCGGTTTACAATCTTGTGCATGCTTGTTTGAATTTTGTAAAATATTCAAAGAGAACAGTTAAATTTGAGCTTTGTTGAGTTGGTGTTTTGGAGATTCTTTTGTAGAACTTTAGAGAACAAGTTGAGCAGGTTAAACAGACTGTGCAAAAGTTCAGTGTAAATATGGAGCTGTATTAAGAACATGTGCACCAAGTAGTGTAATACAGTGCAGATGTACTGGTGCACACAACAGTTGTCGGGTCGTGTGGTTTTGACTGGATAGAAATGTGTTTTAGTGTGTACACTCACATTCTATGCATCACCGGTGCATGGAATCACACAACTAAAGCACACACACTATGACAACTAATTTTTCAGACACCCAGCTGATGGGAGAAAAAAACTTGTGTGTATGTGTGTACAGATAGATGTTAATGCTTTCATGAGCTAGAACATTGGGGTGGTGTTAAAAGGGGTGTACTGCTGTACAGTGGAACCCCCCCTATCAAGACTTCACAAAATCTGAGAAAATCAGGTCTTAAAATGTAGGTAGTCGTAAAATGGAGGTACATTTTCAGAGGTAATGAACAGAAATTCTGAAAATATCAAGGCCTTAAAAAGGGGGAGGGGAGGGGGGGGGGAGATGATGTCTTAAAAGGGGTGTACCATTGCATAATTAATATTTTATGTATCGCAGGCAACCCTAATCTTCGTGATGGGCTGTCTTTTGGCAATACATCACTGCACTTTGCCGCTGAAGAGGGACATTTGGATTGCTTGCGTCTGCTGCTTCAGAACCATGGGAACGCAACTCTGCTAAATGCTGAGGCCAGGAATTGTGTGGAGGTTGCTCCCCCTGCTGTCAAAGAAGAAGTTGCTAAATTGGGTCAGTGCTTTGTGTGTGTAGCTTTTATTCTGTCTGTTCTGAAGGAGTATTCTGTCTTGTTAATGAAAATGAAAGCGCATGCATTCACATACACAGGCATACATGTAGGGATGAACACATAGACCTATTCACGTGCGTTTGTGTGTGCACCCCCCCTCGTCCGCCCCTGCATGCACACACACACATATACACACACACACACACACACACACACACACACACACACACAAGCTCTAGCAAATAGAACAGCAAAAAGAACAACAGCAAACATGAAATAAAGATGAGTGAGAACAAAAGAACACTGTTCTTTCAACATATCTTTGCCTAGTCAGCAAAGTTATGTGTCCTGGAGACACTGGTAAACAAAGTCTTTGTTTAGTCAGAGAGAGTAGCTTCAGTCCTGGAAATAACCACTTGCTTTTACAAGTGGCGCGGTTACTCAAACTGCAGTAACTTACAAGTCAGCAACATTTGATTTAGGTAGGAGTTTGTGTGTGTGTGTGTATGTGTGTGTGTGTGTGTGTGTGTGTGTGTGTGTGTGTGTGTGTGTGTGTGTGTGTGTGTGTGTGTGTGTTTTTTCATGCACAAGGTGTCTGTGGGTTGTGTCTGTACATTTACTTCTCAGTGTCTGTCTGTGTGCTTCTCTGGCTTCTCCCTGTATCACTTCATTTGTACACATCTCAAGCTGTCTGAAGCAATGTTTGTTTTAAGGTCCTCATTTAATGGTGCATTTGTGTGTGTGTGTGTGTGTGTGTGTGTGTGTGTGTGTGTGTGTGTTTTCATGCATAACTACATGTGGTATGTTAGAACAAGGTATCTGTGTGTGTGTGTTGTGTCTGCATGTATCTCTCAGTGTTTGTTTGTCTGTCTGCTCCTCTTGATTTCTTCCTGTATCCCTTCATTTGTATGCAAGTCAATCTGTCTCAACCTATGTTATGAGTATTTTTTTTAAAGTCCCCCTTTGAATGGTTGAGGTGTGTGTGTGTGTGTGCGTGTGTATGTGTGCGTATGTGTGTGTATGCGCGCGCGTTCGTACTTACGTAACACCTCTCATCACACATCCCCTTCCTCCGTATACCTTTACCCCATTGAATGCCCGAGGTGGAGCTCGAGGGAAGGTAGGAGGGTGTTTACGGGATTTCCTCATGTTTGCTTACGTTTGACCTCCTTTTTTTTTTAGTCTGAGTAAATGTCACAGTCCTTCAGAGGTCTGGATGGCATTCTTTGACAGGTACCCTCAGCATTCTCCTGTGTGTCAAACTGATATTTTTAAGAAGGATAGAAAAGAAACTTTGCAACTTTAATGTTGTCTGTTGTTTGCATACAATCACTTAATTTGAGGTTGAGTTTTTACTCTCTTTCTTTCTCTCTCTCTATTTTGAGTGTGTGTGTGTGTGTGTGTGTGTCTCGCTCTCTCTCTCTATTTATATATATATCTCTCTCTCCCTTCTCTCTCTCTCCCCCCCTCTCTCTCTATCGTTCTCTCCCCCCTTTTCTCTCTCTATCCCCCCTTTTCTCTCTCTATCCCCCCCTTTCTCTCTCTCTCTCTCTCTCTCTCTCTCTCTCTCTCTCTCTCTGTCTCTCCCCCTCTCTCTCTCTCTCTCCCTCTGTCTCACACAGCTTTCAATGGCAGAGATGTTGGTTATTTTGGGTATGACTGAGGCATTCAGCATAATGCATTCATTCACTTGTTTGCCAATAGTTCGAAACTTGTGTTTTGAGTGTTTACATTTCTTTTCATTTCGCTTACTTCACACAAAAAGGGAAATAATCTTGCTGCAGAAATACACATTTGAAGCTGCAGAAATACACATTTGAAGCTGCAGAAATACACATTTGAAGCTGCAGAAATACACATTTGAAGCAGCAGAAACTGTGCAAACATTTTTCCATTTCTGCGCATTGTGCTTAAAATGGTTGGGGTAGGGCCTATTTGGGAAAGAACCGTAAACACCCCTTCTCCTTTAAGCTCCTCCCCCTTCCCTCCACTTAAAGCCCCAGTTTCTTCTTCTTCTGCGTTCGTGGGCTGAAACTCCCACGTACACTCGTGTTTTTTGCACGAGTGGAATTTTACGTGTATGACCGTTTTTTACCCCGCCATTTAGGCAGCCATACGCCGTTTTCGGAGGAAGCATGCTGGGTATTTTCGTGTTTCTATAACCCACCGAACTCTGACATGGATTACAGGATCTTTTTCGTGCGCACTTGGTCTTGTGCTTGCGTGTACACACGGGGGTGTTCGGACACCGAGGAGAGTCTGCACACAAAGTTGACTCCAGGCTGAGAAATAAATCTCTCGCCGAACGTGGGGACGAACTCACGCTGACAGCGGCCAACTGGATACAAATCCAGCGCGCTACCGACTGAGCTACATCCCCGCCCAAAGCCCCAGTTTGCCTCAAATGGTTTACAGAACGATTTAAATCTTCTCACAAAAAAAAGCAGTTCTAACCTTATGGAACACACTTGAAATAGCATTTAATAGCATTGAATGACACAGTTTGTCTTAAATGGCTATTTAGCTTGGGTAAACCACACACCAGATGTCCTGGTTTACTAGTTTTACCACTGAGCCGCCATCATGAACCCGTGTGATCCATTTTCCTTTTTTTCACAATTTAGTCGTCAGGTTGTGATTCCAATGCTACTCGCTGTATCTGCAATAGCACGTTATTGTGAAACCTCTGAATCTAAAATGCGGCAAACGACTGCGAGTCACACGAAACTATCGGCGGCGGTTGGCTTTGAAGAAGCAAGCGCTATGCAGAAAATTGGTCTGCTTGGGAAACACGACCTTGCGTGACCTGCTTCCGGGCTCCCTTTTTATATTTAGTCAAGTTTTGACTAAATATTTTAACATCGAGGGGGAATCGAAACGAGGGTCGTGGTGTATGTGCGTGTGTGTGTGTGTGTGTGTGTGTGTGTGTGTGTGTGTGTGTGTGTGTGTGTGTGTGTCTGTGTGTGTGTGTGTGTGTGTGTGTGTGTGTGTAGAGAGCGATTCAGAGTAAACTACTGGACCGATCTTTATGACATTTTACATGAGAGTTCCTGGGTATGAAATCCCCAGAGGTTTTTTTCATTTTTTTGATCAATGTCTTTGATGACGTCATATCCGGCTTTTTGTAAAAGTTGAGGCGGCACTGTCACACCCTCATCAGTTTTTCAATCAAATTGATTGAAATTTTTGTAAAGCAATCTTCGACGAAGGCCGGACTTTGGTATTGCATTTCATCTTGGTGGCTTGAAAAATTAATTGATGACTTTGGTCATTAAAAATCTGAAAATTGTAATTACATTTTGTTTTTTTATATATAACGATCCAAATTTACGTTCATCTTATTCTTCATCATTTTCTGATTCCAAAAACATATAAATATGTTATATTTGGATTTAAACAAGCTCTGAAAATTAAAAATATGAAAATTATGATTAAAATAAAATTTCCGAAATCGATTTAAAAACAATTTCATATTATTCCTTGTCGGTTCCTGATTCCAAAAACATATAGATATGATATGTTTGGATTAAAAACACGCTCAGAAAGTTAAAACGAAGAGAGGTACAGAAAAGCGTGCTATGCAGCACAGCAAAACCACTACCGCGCTAAACAGGCTCGTCAGTTTCACTGCGTTTTGCACGAGCGGCGGACTACAGTCATTGTGAAAAAATCCATTGCGTTCAGTTTCATTCTGTGAGTTCCACAGCTTGACTAGATGTAGTAATTTCGCCTTACACGACTTGTTAAAACTTCAAATTGTACTGATCTTGTCTTGATGAAAAAAGAATTCTTTTATGATTTAAGAATGTTTGTTTAACAAGCTGTCACTTTATTATTTAGATTTTAAAAGTTAGTTCTAGCGTCAAAACGAGGCGTCCGATTTGTCTCATTGTAAATCCGTTCTGACTGCACGAAATACGGAGGGTACCTAGGATGTTCTCAAGCAGTGAGTGTTTAAACGAAAGGGTTTTTGTACTGTGTGTAAGAGCCTGACAGTATCTGTGACCAGAAACTGATCGTTTACGTGAAGCTGAGTGTGCCTTTAAGTATGCCCTCTATTTGATTATTTTCATAAAGTAGGCATATACAGTGCATTAAGACCTGGCTTTTTTTTTTTAACCTCTTTGATTAAATATCTCCTCCGGCTCCCGCTCCCCCGTTTTAGGACCTGGACTTGTCTTGTCTTGTCTTGTCTTTTATTTTTGTCTTTTATTTTTGTCTTTTATTTTTGTTTTGTTTTGTTCATAACCCCCCGTTGATATGCCTTCATGTCAAGACTCCTCCCTTTTAAGACCCCATTTTCTCAGATTCTTGAGGTCGTAAACGCGAGTTTCCACTGTATATTCAGGACAGCATAATTCTCTTGAGTGACCGGCTTTTGACCACGCTTTGCACACGTTCGGTACAGAAGCACTTATCATTCAAAGCAGTAAAGGTTAGGTTGGTCAGTTGTCCCCACCTGGTACCTCCCTCTGTCTGTTTGTTCAGGCTGTGAGGCTTCCGCTGACATTGTCAACCGTCGAGCAACCTTTCCCCGTGGTCAGTTAAAAGTATAGATCTAGCTGCTTACTCGGGGGCCCGGGTAGCTCAGGTGGTAGAGCACTGGACTTGTGATCGAGAGGTCGCTGGTTCGAATCCGGGCCGGGACGTACACGGGTCAACTTTATGTGCAGACCCAGAGACGGTATCCATCTCCCACCCCCGTGTCACCACAATGGCACGTTAAAGATCTTGGTCATTCTACCATAAGTGCAGATGGCTGATACCACCTAAACACGCATACATCAAAAAGCCGTGAGGGCGTAAAACTCGAATCGTATAAACCAATTCATGTCCAATATAGGCAATTAAGACCTGACGGACAATAAGCTCCTTATACTCAGTAAGACAAACGGCCACTGACTATTTTTCCCTGGTGTAAGTGTTACTTGTTCTCTTTCCATCCTATACACGCATATAATTATATACTTCTGCAAGCAAGAGCATGCGTCCACGCGGCGCAAGCACACGCACGTACACGCACGCACTGCACGCAGACAGACAGACATATAGACTCGACACACACACAGACACGGACACAGAGACAGACACACACACACACACCGTGACACACACACACACACACACATACATACATACACGTACGATCGCCCGCACATACTCGAAAACACACGCAAGCACGCAAACACACACACACACCACACACACACACACACACACACGCACAGGGGCGGATCTGGGGGGGGGGGGGGTGCAATGGGTGCAATTGCACCCCCCCCCCAGCGGGACAAAAAAAAAAACAAAAAAAAAGAAGAAAAAAAAGAAGAAAAATGTATCACCTGAAAATAGCACTAAAGTTACACGCTCAGATTGCACCAGATTGCACAATTTTGCTTCCTTTTTTAAAAAAAATTCCGGGGGGGCATGCCCCCGGACCCCCCTAGCATGCTCGGCGCTTCGCGCCATCGGTTCGGCGCTTCGCGCCTTCGCTGATAAGATACAACAAAACAAAAAAAAGAACTTTGCACCCCCCACCCCCTTTCAAAACCCAGATCCGCCCCTGCACGCACATCATGTTCCTGCCCCCTCCCCTCAACCCCAACCCGCGTTTATCGTCTCAACCTTCACCCACATAGATGTAGAATGAAGTCTTAATCTGTGCTTCAACTTTCCCGGCATTTTGTTGGTGTTTTGTTGTTGTTGTTGTTTTGTTTGTTTGTTCAGGTATCCCGGACCCTTGCAAAAGAACCTTAGGGCCCCGTCACACAGCGCTACGTCCTTAACACGATCATGCCGATCTGAAAAAGTTATCAAATCGGGGCATATCTCGGACAATTTTACAACGTAGTAGAAGCGGCGTCTGTGTATGATTGGGGTATTCAATCAATCAATATGAGGCTTATATCGCGCGTATTCTGTGGGTACAGTTCTAAGCGCAGGGATTTTTTATTTTTTTATTTTTTTATTTTATTATTTTATGCAATTTATATCGCGCACATATTCAAGGCGCAGGGATTTATTTATGACGTGTGAGATGGAATTTTTTTTACACAATACATCACGCATTCACATCGGCCAGCAGATCGCAGCCATTTCGGCGCATATCCTACTCTTCACGGCCTATTATTCCAAGTCTCACGGGTATTTTGGTGGACATTTTTATCTATGCCTATACAATTTTGCCAGGAAAGACCCTTTTGTCAATCGTGGGATCTTTAACGTGCACACCCCAATGTAGTGTACACGAAGGGACCTCGGTTTTTCGTCTCATCCGAAAGACTAGCACTTGAACCCACCACCTAGGTTAGGATAGGGGGGAGAAAATTGCTAACGCCTTGACCCAGGGTCGAACTCGCAACCTCTCGCTTCCGAGCGCAAGTGCGTTACCACTCGGCCACCCAGTCCTTTGTATTACCTACAAACGTGTCCCTCTGGCGCAATACATTTTTATCGAAGGGGTTGGGGGCTGGGGCTGTTGAATAGGGGCAAAAGGCAAGTTTAACGGCAAGTGTGCCAGAAAATGGCAGTGACTGATCAGTCCCGGTCGATCGGAATTGGCTCCTGTCCATGACCCTCTTGTCCTGCCTTTGTGGAGGTCCAGGGAACTGTCATGTTGAAAGAGATTGGTTTTGTGTGCTTTTATCTGAGATGAATTACGAAGTGTTGTCCCCCAAAAGCAGCGTATGGCTGCCGGAATGGCGGGGTAAAAACGGTCATACACGTAAAAACCCACTCGTGCAAAAACGTGAGTGGACGTGGGATGCTCAGCCCATAAACGAAGGAGAAGAACTTCAAGAAGAAGAATCCGTGTGGGTTTTCGCTGTCAGAGATGTGTGTTCTGTATGTACGTGTCTGCCATTCCTGTCCTCTGATAGACCTAAATTTAACTAGTTTTAAACACGGAGACCACCGTGTAAACTTAGAAAGGGAACAAAGTTGAATCTTTAACGCCGAATACTGAGCCAGACAGAGGTTGAAGGGGCTTGAAAGTACAGTCGTACTGTCGAATCCTGTCGATGTTTTGTGTGGAAAGACAGGGAGACAGCTGATCGAATGATTTAGTAGCAAGTTTTACAAAGTGTTACCCGACCAGGCTGTAATTTGACTCAGGGCTCAGGTGCACGGAGCGAAATTGGGTGCCACCCAAACGGGTGAGAACAAACCGCGGGGTCTGATTCGTTGAAATCACAACAAATCTCAATTTCAATCAATCCAACTCCGCGGCTGACTCCCACCTGGTTGGTAATTTTCTTATGGAAAGCCGTTTGGCTCATAACCATTACACATGTAATAAATAATTCATACACGTGTAATAAATAATTTATACACGTGTATTTATTTCTTACACGTGTATGAATTATTTACTGCACGTGTCATTTATCTATTTTCTTATGCTATGGAAAAGCCGTTTGGCGCATAACAATTACACGTGCAATAAATAATTCATACACGTGTATTTAATCATTTCTTACACGAACATTAATCATTTATTACACGTGTATTAATCATTTATTACACGTGTATTAATCATTTATTACACGTGTATTAATCATTTTTTACACGTGTATTAATCATTTTTTACACGTGCATTAATCATTTATTACACGTGTATTAATCATTTATTACACGTGTATTAATCATTTATTACACGTGTATTAATCATTTTTTTACACGTGTATTAATCATTTTTTACACGTGTATTAATCATTTTTTTACACGTGTATTAATCATTTGTTACACGTGCATTAATCATTTATTACACGTGTATTAATGATTTATTACACGTGTATTAATCATTTATTACACGTGTATTAATCATTTATTATTGGCTCACGTAAGTGTAGCCTATGCGATCGTAACTTTGTCTGTCTGTGCGTGCGTGCGTGCGTATGTGCGTGTGTATGTCTGTGGTAGAAACTCTAACATTTGAAGACGTCAAATTACATTGACGTCACATTATGACGTAAGAGGGTTAGACGTCACGCGAAGGAAGTACTGAAAGTCTCGGTCATTATTATTTTGAGCGCGCCGAGACTAGTTGGCAGTCGTGTCCTTGTAAGTAGGCTACATGCAGACAGACAGATCTAGATCTAGTGTCTCGCTTTCTTGCACAGTTTCACCTATGCTCTTTCTGTGTGTGTGTGTGTGTGTGTGTGTGTGTGTGTGTGTGTGTGTGTGTGTGTGTGTGTGTGTGTGTGTGTGTGTGACGGAGTGATTGAGTTTGTGTTACTGTTTGTCGATTTCTTACGTGAGCCTTGATGGCTTCGCCTCTTGTTTACACGTGTATTAATCATTTTTTACACGTGTAATGGTTATGAGCCAAACGGCGTTCCATACTTTCTCGTGCATCTCGTCCCAGGCCTCCACTTTTCCATTTTCGGGAAAAATGAAATTTTAAACAAAAAAATCAAGAAAACTTACAAGCAAAAACAACCTGCCATCCATGTTTTTGTGAGGCACATTTATTTCAAATGAACACTTTTTTTCAAGGGTTATTTGAAAAAAGTTAAAAGTCCGCCCTAAAAAACAAAAACATTGCCAAGTTTAAATCAGAGTAGGAACGTCTGTAGCCGCTTCTAGTAACGTAACAGCTTTAACGCTGATGGGGTCGATGTCGACTAAAAGAGTGGGATTCCCTGTACAGTGGCGGATTTAGGGGGGGGTGCTAAGGGGGCCCCCCCCCCCTTTGAACACACAGAGAGAGAGAGAGAGAGAGAGAGAGAGAGAGAGAGAGAGAGAGAGAGAGAGAGAGAGAGAGAGAGAGAGAGAGAGAGAGAGAGAGAGAGAGAGAGAGAGAGAGAGAGAGAGAGATGATTAAATGACAGTTTCTGAGCTCAGGTGGTCCTAGATTGCAGCATTTTGCTTCCCTAAAAAAAAAAATTCGGGGGGGGGGGGGGGGGGCATGCCCCCGTACCCCTCTTGCATGGAGGATATTGTTTAGAGTTAAGAACTGTGGGATGCAGGTATTTGGAGAGAGAGAGAGAGAGAGAGAGAGAGAGAGAGAGAGAGAGAGAGAGAGAGAGAGAGAGAGAGAGAGAGAGAGAGAGAGAGAGAGAGAGAGATATGCAAGAATGTGGGACATGTCTACCATTTTTGTATATGAGTGGACGTCAGGAATAGGTTGTGGATGGTTAGTTTCGCGTTTACTTTTTGCCCTTCAATCTTTTTTGGTAAGCTGTTAAACGTTCGGGTCTTTTTTATATTTAGTCAAGTTTTGACTAAATATTTTAACATCGAGGGGGAATCGAAACGAGGGTCGTGGTGTATGTGCGTGTGTGCGTGTGTGCGTGTGTGTGTGTAGAGCGATTCAGACTAAACTACTGGACCGATCTTTATGAAATTTGACATGAGAGTTCCTGGGTATGAAATCCCCGAACGTTTTTTTCATTTTTTTGATAAATGTCTTTGATGACGTCATATCCGGCTTTTCGTGAAAGTTGAGGCGGCACTGTCACGCCCTCATTTTTCAACCAAATTGGTTCAAATTTTGGTCAAGTAATCTTCGACGAAGCCCGGGGTTCGGTATTGCATTTTAGCTTGGTGGCTTAAAAATTAATTAATGACTTTGGTCATTAAAAATCTGAAAATTGTAAAAAAAAATAAAACTTTATAAAACGATCCAAATTTACGTTTATCTTATTCTCCATCATTTGCTGATTCCAAAAACATATAAATATGTTATATTCGGATTAAAAACAAGCTCTGAAAATTAAATATATAAAAATTATTATCAAAATTAAATTGTCCAAATCAATTTAAAAACACTTTCATCTTATTCCTTGTCGGTTCCTGATTCCAAAAACATATAGATATGATATGTTTGGATTAAAAACACGCTCAGAAAGTTAAAACAAAGAGAGGTACAGAAAAGCGTGCTATCCTTCTTAGCGCAACTACTACCCCGCTCTTCTTGTCAATTTCACTGCCTTTGCCATGAGCGGTGGCCTGACGATGCTACGAGTAAAATGGCATTGCGTTCAGTTTCATTCTGTGAGTTCGACAGCTACTTGACTAAATATTGTATTTTCGCCTTACCGACTTGTTTCTCATTGTATTTTTTTTATTTTTTATAGAAACCTTGCTGATGAAGACAGTCATATTCCTTATTTCTTCCTTTTCCAATTTGTTCACTTATGTCGTGACTTTTGCTTCTTGTTTAGGTACAGGAATGTGCTCAATGTAATCACAAATATTGTCCTACTCTTGGTATAATTTCCTTTTAGTCACTGCAAGTAAAAAAAATCTTGAGCATCCCGGAGGGTGGTACATAGCTTTCACTAAGTGGATGTAGAAGGGAGGGGGGAGGGGGAGGGGGAGGGATTGAGGTGGGGGTGGGGGGGTGCGACAGCCAAAGGACATGACAAGAAGATCCCGTGAAGAATGAGGAAAGAGATCGGAGTGGCTGCGCAGGGCTCAGACCATCTTGTTTTTAAGGAGGACAGGTGTCGCAGATGGTTAGGTTTTTTTTAAGTCTCCGGACAACGGAGCAAATTATAGATTAGGTACATGAGGCCCAAACGAAAAGGGACAAAAAAGGGAGAATAAAAGGGAGAAAAAAAGGGAGAATAAAAGGGAGAAAAAAAGGGAGAATAAAAGGGAGAATAAAAGGGAGAATAAAAGCCTCCGTCTGTGGAACGTTTGTCTAATTGATGTTTATGAATATTTGAATGAAATATTTCAAAGGTTTAAAATCGGTTTATATTTGTCACGAACCAACCAACCAACCAACCAGCCAACCAACCAACTGCCAGAACAATTACTCATGTCTTTTCAAAATTCTTATTGTGGGAGTAGTAAGTAACATAAAACCACCTTAGCTAGAACATTAATGGCTATAGGATTAGGTTGTCCTTGTAATTCTTCAATCTTAAATATATTTTTTATTTCGTGCTAGAGAACTTTCGGTTTAAACAAAATCTCAAATGAAAAATTAAGGCGCAAAAATAGTTTTGCCACAGCCCCAATCTACCCACCCCACCAATTGCTGTTCAGCTTTTGAAGGAAGGGAAAGTGAACTAATACGTACGAAAGTCACAGTTTTCAATTGCTTCGTGCGTCTTTGTTTCTTGACAATTATCTTGATTTTGGTACAATTGACGGGCGCAGTGGCGCAGTGGTAAAACGTCGGCCTCTCCTAATCGAGGTCGTGAGTTCGAATCCCGGTCGCTGCCGCCTGGTGGGTTAAGAGTGGAGCTTTTCTGATCTCCCAGGTCAACTTATATGCAGACCTGCTAGTGACTTAACCACCTTCGTGTGTACACGCAAGCACAAGACTCCCAAGTTCGCACGGAAAAGATCCTGTAATCCATGTCGGAGTTCGGTGGGTTATGGAAACACGAAAATACCCAGCATGCCTACCCAACGAAAGCGGAGTGAAGCTGACTATGCTCTCAGAGTATAGTTTGGGGAACCCAAATGGGCAAACAAGCTCAGACGTAACCAGAATTTCTGGAACTCTGAAGAAGAAGAAGGTACAATTGAAAACTGTAACTTTCCTACCTTACAGTTGATTTTACCACCACCTTGAGATGAATACAGGGTTCGGATAAAATTTGGTTTTCTTTCACTGTTACAGTGATGGAGTGTAAAAGAGATTTGGTTTTTAGTGTGTGAGGGACAAAAGAAATGTATACTTGAGGGTATTGGGCAGGTGGACACGTACGAAAAGATCAATTAGTGATTGAAGCTGATTTTGTTTAAATATGAGTGGGTCAATGTTTTGACTGTGTTTGCTGACTTGATACCTTTTTTTCCCGTTTGGTTTCGAGGTTTGATTGTTACTTGCTGACTTCCGAAGTCAGAGACGGTGTTATGAACACGTATGGATAACAGAGTACAAGCTGCTATCGTTCAGATTAATTGTTAAATATATACACAGACTGCTGAAAAGACAGACCGACCAAACGAACGACAGAATGAATGAACCAACCAGTTGTCAAATACTCATCAATAAATTATTGATGATTCAAAGAGTGAGGAGAAAGTCATTACGAGCAACGATGAACCCGGATGAAAGTATAGGGGAGGTAATCTGCAGTGGCGAAAGTCATTACAACGATGAACCTTGATGAAAATATCAGGGGAGGTAATTTATAGTCAGCATCATTGTCGTCAGCGTTATTCCTGATGGCCTTCTGAACCATGTTAACCCCAAGTAATTCATAGGTTCGTCGCGAGCAAGAACCACTGAAGCCGTCAATCCCTGTTAGACCCTTCAAGCGAAATAATGTGAAGCGTAGCAAGCTTGACTGGGGTGACCAGGGAGAGTTGGGACAAGACTGTAATTCCGTTGGGGAGGATTACACGTAAAAGCCCACTCGTGCTAAACCCACGAGTGTACGTGGGAGTTTCAGCCCATAAACGCTCAAGAAGAAAAAAGAAGTTGTGTCGGATTTACAGATGATAAACGTTGTATTTATAGGTAAAGTGTCTACCTACGCGTCTCAACCAAACATTTGACGTCGGAGAAATGTGCAGTGAGCAATTTAGAATCCTTAACAGCCGTAGTGAAACCTTTATTCAGCAAACATGGGTGTGTACAATAGTTAGATTTTATATCTTTTTTTACATTTAGTCAAGTTTTGACTAAATGTTTTTACATAGAGGGGGAATCGAGACGAGGGTCGTGGTGTATGTGTGTGTGTGTGTGTGTGTGTGTGTGTGTGTGTCTGTGCGTGTGTGTGTGTGTAGAGCGATTCAGAGTAAACTACTGTACCGATCTTTATGAAATTTTACATGAGAGTTCCTGGGTATGATATTCCCAGACTTTTTTTTCATTTTTTCGATAAATACCTTTGATGACGTCATATACGGCTTTTTGTAAAAGTTGAGGCGGCACTGTCACACCCTCAATGTTCAATCAAATTGATTGAAATTTTGGCCAAGCAATCTTCGACGAAGGCCGGACTTCGGTATTGCATTTCAGCATGGAGGCTAGAAAATTAATTAATGACTTTGGTCATTAAAAATCTGAAAATTGTAATTAAAATAATTGTTTTATAAAACGATCCAAAATTACGTTTATTTTATTCTTCATCATGTTCTGATTCCAAAAACATATAGATATGTTATATTCGGATTAAAAACAAGCTCTGAAAATTAAAAATATAAAAATTATGATTAAAATTAAATTTCCGAAATCGTTTTTAAACACTATTTCATCTTATTCCTTGTCGGTTCCTGATTCCAAAAACATATAGATATGATATGTTTGGATTAAAAACACGCTCAGAAAGTTAAAACGAAGAGAGGTACAGTAAAGCGTGCTATGAAGCACAGCGCAACCGCTACCGCGCCAAATAGGCTCGTCACTTTCACTGCCTTTTGCACTAGCGGCGGACTACGTTCAATTTCATTCTGTGAGTTCCACAGCTCGACTAAATGTAGTAATTTCGCCTTACGCGACTTGTTGTAATCCTTGTCGGTCAACGCTTACAGTTACGCCGTCAGTCCTGGCTCTGAGACAAAGGATGACATCTTCTACAGGTTTTGTCTGCAGCCGCCGGTAGAGTTTGTTCTGCCGAGTGGACTTGGCGAGGCTCACACCTTGTGTCGCCGTCTTTCAGCGAGATACCCGGCCATGTTTAATTTGGATATAAATTGTATCGCAAGGATTTTTTGAACATCAGCGTATGCCGGTGTATTCTGGGTGAAATGTGTCCCATCTCATCAGGAATGATGTTACCTTTTCTGGCCGTCCATCCGTGCGAGCATGCCCTGTCCCTGAACTTTGGCCTGACCGACCTGGCCAGTCGAAGGTGGAGGTAGAGAGAGAGAGAGGGGGGGGGGGGGTAAATTGCAGGGGTACATGTACCTAAATACTAAGTAAAGTGTTGCCATAAAGTCACAGTGACCACCACAAGAATGTTGACGACAGCAACTTGGTGCTACGTTGAGAAAATTTAAATCAAGGGCATTTGTTTGAGGCTACATTTGCTTGAGGTTACATTTGCTTGAGGTTACATTTGCTTGAGGTTACATTTGCTTGAGGTTACATTTGCTTGAGGTTACATTTGCTTGAGGCTACATTTGCTTGAGGCTACATTTGCTTGAGGCTACATTTGCTGAAAATACGTGGTTTTTTTGCGGTTAACCAGATGTAAAAGAAGGTCGGAGGTGGTGGGTTTTTTCCCAGAAATATTTCACAAAGACGGTCAGCCGCAGAATGTCATGGGTGTATGTGAAAGCAGAGTAAAAAAAAGTGAAATCCCCAAAAGTATCGTTACGTTGAGCTTCTAACTATCTATAGACGGCAATTACATTGTAGGCCCAGAAAAAAAACATCACCAACATAAGCGGCAATGGCTTTAGTCTGTAAGCTGACATGGCTTTGATTACCAACAAATACAAAGCAGAAGAGAATGGCAAGTATTAGCTGACACCGACAAAGTCTTTGATTACTTCCCACCGCAAGACACAGGCAGACATGCTAACGTGTGTCAGTCTGCTTGTTCACTTTTGTCTTGAGTACAAGCTTTTGTTAAGCGATCCGTGGCACCTATAGAGCCAGACAAGTAAGCACAATCTAAACACATTTACCGGAATCGATCTTCTTGGCCGGTTTTCTATTATTGCAGCCTGCTGGCTGTTTGTTTGAGCGCTGTGTCGACGCTCTGAAATCATTACACGGTCGTTACTGGCACAAAATGAGCCACTAGCTGGCTTCAAAAAGGATCAAAGTCGAACACGAAAGGGTCTGACTCGTACATACCGTGTCCTCGTATTATGTAGACCTAGACACAGAAGACCTAATTATCTCATATGAGAAATTTGTTTGCGGTGTATAGACAATATACATACAACATAACATTGAACAATATAAGAACATTAAATTAAAACTAAAAATTGTTGTTTTAGTTCCTTGAACATTGATTATGCTGCTCAAATATTCGCCACACTCTTCTTTTACTGTTAAGGTTTACTTTTGTGTGTGTAAGGCTATTAGTGAGAGAGAGAAAAAGGCAATAACTGTATTCAAAAAGTAACACTACTACTATTCTTGGCAGAAAAAAATGAATGCTGTGTACCGGATTACACTGTCTTGGCTTACCCTCTTACTGTGAATTCCAGTCGTAGGGCAAATGTGCGTATTGGACTCTTTCAATGCCACTGGTAGCTTGAAATAGATTACCCTGTTTTGACTTCCCCATTTGTTATGAAGTCCTGAAATAGGGCTTATTCCCCCCTCTGCTTCTTTACCTCTGTAAACTTGTAGGGGTAGTTATTTTTCGATAATGACCCAGCAACCAAACAAATAACGACCCAGCAACAGCCTGAATCCTCGATAGTGCAATGGGTTGAGAAGTTGTTCTGTTTCGGTACTACTTTTTGCGACTGAAAAGTTCCGAACGCTCTAACGTACGAAGTATACATCTCTGGAGCAAACAATACAAACATACCGCATTTAAATTAACAACTACAGGCCTGAACACATGAATCTTCATATAAAATCCATGAGTTCGGTTGTTTTCTGAATCTAGATTTGCCGTGCTCAAACGTTCATCACAAGCAATTTCCCGCAAGGCAAGTAACTCATACTTTGTCTAGCGACAAGAGTAGTTCCCCTTCTTTTCACTCAGTTTCTTCGACAACAGACTGCAATCCGACGGTCAGTTTTCAACAATATTTCATTTAATAAACAGATCACACGCAACCAAATGCACACATCTCAGCAATTTAAACAACATAAAGCGGTTTCATACACTATTTTCCCCAGAAAACTGAACTTCATACAGTTTTTAACGTTGGAACACGGGTGCAAAAGTTCGTCTGCTAGTCCCATTTGACGAAAGAACATTATCCTAAGCGATACCAAAACATATACAGAACACACAATATCTGCCTTTGCCGCCACAGCAGAATAACAGCATATCTGTATACTTGATTTTAGTCCAAAATAGGAAAACTGACAAGAAGTGTTAACAGAATGGAATGATTTGCACGGAACTATACAACCGCGCATTGATCGATCGCCTGCGCAGGTTGACTGGTTGAGTGAATAGAATTCGATCAAACTTTCGCAAAAAACCTCCTCTTTTCTTTGAATAACTGAAGAAAGGAGGAATAAAGAGGTTACACACCTCGTCTCAGTGATTATAAAAAATAATGGTCTCAGTTCGCGGTCATGAAAAAGCTCGCTAAAGCTCGCATTTTTCATGATCCGCTAACGTCGACCATTATTTTTAATAATCACTGAGACTCGGCGTGTAACCTCTACATATGTGCGTATTGGACTCTTCCAATGCCACTGGTAGCTTGAACTAGATTACGCTGTTGTGGCTTCCCCTCTAGTTATGAACTACTGAGAGTATTGCAAATGTGCGTATTTGACTCTTTCAGTGCTACCGGTAGCTTGAAACAGATTACGCTGTTGTGCCTTCCACTCTTGTTGTGAACTTCAGAGAGTATTTTAAATGTGCGCATTAGACTCTTTCAGTGCCACCGGTCGAGGACGTCGTCAGTTCAGAGCTATGGGTGGAGTCGCCTCATACCAGAAAAACTGGAACTCCCTCCATTCATATGAACTGTGGTGGCCCTAGCTATTTCTCGCTGCTGCTTTTGTGTGCTGTAGGTTGTTTGTTGGCAGCTTATGTTGTTGAAATGTCAGGGGAGGTACGTTTAGTTCGGTGATCGTCTCAGTGCATTCAAACTTTGGAGGGTGTTTTATTTTGTTTTGTTATGGGTAAAGGACGTTTTAACTGTGTGTGGTGAAGTTTCTGACCTCTCGGAAGTCTTCGCCTGTTGGTGTCTGTGACTTTTGTTGTAAATAATGATTTGTATCTATCTTTCACTTTTCAAGTGATCGTTTCACGGAGAAGGGTGATTGCCAATGTAAACTGATAAGAACCAGGTTATTGGAGTGTACAATGTGACTATAAAGAGGCCATGCAGTGAAAGTGCACAGTGGCTATAGAGGCATTTTCGTGGGAAACGGAGTAAAGCTCGACGTAAATTGTTATCTCTTGAAACTAAGTGTTGAAACTTTCAAGGCTGGAGTATTTGCCGTTCAATTGTGTCTCCTTGTTGCGTTGGTTTGATAGCGTCTTCAACGTCTCTTGTATGTGGCGTTCGTGCGTCTGTCTGTGTTCGCAGTTCGCAGGTGTGACAACTGCACAGTAACCGTGTGTTATGGTAAGTTTGGCGTAGCACACAAGAAACTACGGTGACAAGTGCCGGGTATCCGACATTATATCAGCGTTCTTCGTCTGCGGACATTTTATCAGCATTCTTCATCTTTCTAGGCGGATTCAATTATCACTGGAACGTGAAAACACAAGAGGTACATATGTAAGCTTTAGGAGTGTCCCCAAAGTTATGTAAAGAAGATTATAACATGGATAACTCAAAAACAAAACTTTTTTTTTAAATATAAAAAAGAGGCAGTAACGCGAAGACGATCTTCCTTGTCGCCCCCGCCGCGACCGGTGGCTCGACTAAAATAAATAGCTTTTTCTTAAATGCTTAGTTCACACCAACGGCGCTTTGATGGCGCTTTAAAGCGCCGTTCAAAGCGGCACCAAAGCGTAACAAAGCACGACTAAAGCGTCAGGATCGTTGGAAAGCTTTGAGCAATGCGGGACATTCGGCAAAAGCGCCAAAAAAATGTAAACTGTTTAAAAATTTTGGGCGCTCTGTCACGAATTGATTAAAGCGCCGAGAGCGTATCAAAGCTTAACAAAGCGTAACAAAGTTCAGTAAAGCTTGACTCAAAGCGTAGGAAAGCTTAACAGAGCTTTGTTCAAAGCGGGGACCCCAGTCATCACGGTCTGTCACCACTTGACACGCTTTGTTAAGATAGATTATGCTCTGGTACATCTGGAACTTCTGGATCTTGTCGTTCTGCCATCGTGTTGTGGAGTCAAAGATGCAATGATTTTGTGGATCTGCTCTGGATCAAAAGCGGCATGAAATCGGCGATCTGGAAATTTTCCAATGCGTAACAGAGCTTAACAATGCACAACAGAGCTTGATAATCGTATCAGAGCGTGATTTAAAGCGTCATAATCGCATCAAAGCGTAATAAAGCTTATCAAAGCGTGATTTAAAGCGTAACAAAGCGTAACAAGGCCTGATCAAATAAATTCGTCCCCAAAGCGTAACCAATTCGTATCAGAGCTTATCAGAGCGTAACATTACTTAGGAGATCGTGATATTTTTGGAAAAATGATGGCGCTTTGCTCGCCGATTTAAAGCGCGGCATTCGCCGTTGGTGTGAACTAGGCCGGCATTAGTATCATCGGTGGTATGTTTGTTGACGCCAGTGTAAGCGTGCCGTTGTCAGTTTAGAATTCATTTCAGTTTCTCTCGTTTCTATGCAGTGCGGGTGTAGTTCCTCTTTTTTGACAAATAAACGTTCACGCACTTTAAAGCCATATGTACTCGATGACTATACACGCTAATTGCGTTACCAACAGCTGGAGACAGACTAAATTAAGTTCCCTGCAAAATATTGTGGTCTAGGACCCCTTAAATGTTGAGATATTTGAATTTTCATTTTGATCTGGATCGTCCTATTTATAGATTTGGCAACACATGTAACGTTGATGCAAGGGAGAGAACACCGCGGCTTTGTTGACATCCTCACTTTTTCAGAGGCTAGAACAAGCTGTAATGCATGTATTATGGTCCGCGCATGGTGACGTATCGTCATTATAATGGTCTTATGGTGCGTTTGACATCGATTGTGGGCAAACTACACTTTGTAAACACGGGAGTGCGTTAGTATGCCTTTAAACTGAAAGGTTAGCCGAGACTATCCCAGGAGGAAGGGTAGCATTGTGGTTTTGTTGCCTTCAAATAAAAAGATCGAGACTGTTGTGCGCTTTGAATTTCAGGTGTACTTTTTCTATGAAAGTACTTGTTGCATTTCTTTCGTATCGTCCTCGTTTTATTCAAGATGAGTTCAGAGGAGCTTTTCGCAAGTTATTCGTTTCACACGGGAGAGAAAATAAGCGGAGAAAGTAAAGAGTAGGGTATCATCTCCACGTTGGGAACATGAGGTGTGTCTAGCGTGTAGAGTGTATTCGAAGCAGACGAGTGCTTTTTCTTTGAAGAATTGTGTTACGCTTTCTCAAGCATTTGCACGCCTTCCGGCAAAAATTTCCAACGAAAGAAAAAGAAAAATCTTTTTCCAGTGAATAGAAAGAAAGAAAAACACGGGGGGAGCAAACGGAGAGAGTTTGCCTATGCATTACAAATCCGATGAGTGGCTTTCTTGGTGCAGGGAACAAGTGTTTTCCTTCACGCTTGGCGACTAAGCTCGCATTAGACGATCTCTCAAACAAGTGTTTGGATGTCCGTGAGCTAATCTCCCGGAGAGGAGATTTTTGTCCGGTGTTCCTAGCAAGCAGGAATGTGGTGATTTTAACTTTTCTTTTCTTTCAGCCTTGAGTTTTTGTGCGGTGTTGGTTTTGAAGGCTACTCGTTCTACAAGTGCAAATTTGGAGAGACCATAACTGATACGGTGCAACACTGAAAGAAAGTACTGTGCGAAAATGTGTTGATTTTAAACTTGCTGGGATTTACTTTCGCTGAGCGGCTTGTGTCCACTGTTGTGTTAAAACGCTGGGTAAGTGGACACAACTTACGGTATGCTAGTCGACAAGAATACAATCATCTTGCACTTTCAATTCTTTTCTTGTGCAAACTGTGTGTCCATGATGAACTAATTCCGTGACTGTAGAACACAAAGTTCTTCATGCAACGAGACAGACCTTGTAAAACTGTGATTAGTTCGGCCGTTAAAACACTTCTTTTCGTCTGTCTGAGTTAGTATCCGGTGTTTGTTTTGATGGCTACTTATTGTGCGAAGCGAGAAGTTGGAGACATGGTGCAGATGTGATCTTTTTACGCCTGTTCTTCTTGTCGTCTGCTGAGTGTGTGCTGCAGTGTTAGCTTTCCAGCCTTTTGTGTGTGACGGGGCGGGAGATTTCACTCCGTCAGGTGTGCAATGCAGTGCCGAACGATGGAGAAGAAATGTTGAAGAGAGTAGTTAGTAAGTGTGTGTGACTGGAGGAACAGTTTGGTGTCATCTTATCCTGGTGTCAGTGGAGTATTTTACACTGCAGTCATGATGTGCTTGACAGCTGTCAAAGCAGGTAAGTTTTGTGTGTGTATTTTTTAGGGTTGTCGTTTTGTATCAGACTTTATAGATTTTTGTTGAAAAAGAAAGAGGGGAGAGAAGATAGAAAAAGAGCAAGGGCAAAGAAAGGTGCTTTGCCACCTTCTACCCCCCCCCCCCCACTTCCCATCCCCCATCCACTTCCCATCCCCCATCCACTATCCCCGTATTTTTCTATTGTTTTCTCTCTCTCTCTCTCTCTCTCTCTCTCTCTCTCTCTCTCTCTCTCTCTCTCTCTCTCTCTCTCTCTCTCTCTCTCTCTCTCTCTCTCTCTCTTTCTCTCTCTTTCTCTTTCTTTCTCTCTCTCTCTCTTTCTCTCTCTCTCTCTCTCTTTCTCTCTCTCTCTCTCTCTCACACTGACACACACACACACACAACCACACACACACACACACACACAACCACACACACACACACACACACATCCACTCAAAAATGCCTGGCACTATTTCCAAATGAACGGGTGAAGTGCCAACGAGAATCTTGCCGTGTTTGTCCATGCCGCGCTTGAGGCCGAGGGCACACATCACTTTTTATTCCCGGGGCGTCATGTGTATTATTGTGTATCACTTTCACATGATCTTTTTTAAAAACTAATGTCGTATTTTTGAGTCCCCTCAACCGTGCAGCTAAGTCATATGGGTGTAAATGGTCGTGGTTGATACAAAAGACACTTGTTGGGATTACATAGGTGTTAGCTGAAGCGAAATAAGTAACCAATACTTCTCACGGGTAAAATTTCATTGGTTTTGAGCCTTGTAGTAATCAAATGAATTTTTGTCTCCCTTTACTGAAGTTGTAACCAGGTTGGAAGCGTTTTAAAAGACAAGTGTTGGTGTTGAATTCTTAGGCAGGGCATTCACTAAGACAAACATTTTTGTTTTGTTTTGTTTGTAGTTGATTTA
>NC_090254.1:33887009-33892488 GCF_037325665.1 Littorina saxatilis
GGGGGAATAAGGGGAGAGGAATGGGTGTGTGGGAGTTGGAAGCACCAGGAGCCACATAAGCACTCACACCAACATAGTGAACGCAGAAACAAAAGATTCCAGAAGTGATCTGGATGCCAGTTAGTTGTTGTTCAGTGTTGTTGTTGCTGTTGCTATTGCTGTTGCTGTTGTTCTTGTTCTTGTTGTTCTTCTTCTTCGTCTTTTTCTTCTTCTTCTTGTTCTACTTCTTGTCCTTGATCTTGTTCAATAAGCAGTAAAGTCCCGTTCTGAACGGTTGGGGAAAATTTAACATTACTCTCTTGAAAAGAGGCTGACGACGATGGCAGGTCGTTCTCGTTCAAAGGTTCGAATCTCTTATCTGAGCAGCAAGACTGGAATGCAAGACAGGCGCCGCGTACGTGTGTTTGATAGGGTTTACCTGGCTTTCTGCTTCCAATCTCGCAATTTTGGTATGACAAACCCGAAGCGCCGAGGGCTGGTGAGGCCATTGATGGTATTTTGCTGACTTTCTGTAATACACCTGTTGTGTCCTGAGTTTGGGGTGTATCGTGGAAAGGTTTGCGCCCTCTATCAGGAGAGGTGACAACGTCTGGATTAACCTATTTCTTGCGGTATTTGCCGTAAACCTGCAGAACTTCTGGGGAAAATAGAAACAGTGCAACAACGATGTTGGCAACAGAATAAAAGCTTCAGAAACAGTGACACACGGTCTTTTTAGCAAAATTTGGCAAGACGGCTGCATCTACCGATGATGTTTATATTTAGCTTACTAAAGTCCAAACTCATTGCTGGGTAACGTAGTTTCGTATTCAGTTGTCTCGGTGTGGGATAAGTGTGTGTGGGTGTTTATGTGTTTTAAAATTTTGTTATAACGTGTGGAATGAAAAAATGTAGGAAGTCCCAGCATCATTTCATCTGTCAATGCAGAGCTAAAGTGGGGAGGGGTGGAAGTGGGGAGGGGTGGAAGTGTGGAGGGGTGGAAGTGTGGAGGGGTGGAAGTGTGGAGGGGTGGAAGTGGGGAGGGGTGGAAGTGGGGAGGGGTGGAAGTGTGGAGGGGTGGAAGTGTGGAGGGGTGGAAGTGGGGAGGGGTGGAAGTGGGGAGGGGTGGAAGTGGGGAGGGGTGGAAGTGGGGAGGGGTGGAAGTGGGGAGGGGTGGAAGTGGGGAGGGGTGGAAGTGGGGAGGGGTGGAAGTGTGGAGGGGTGGAAGTGGGGAGGGGTGGAAGTGTGGAGGGGTGGAAGTGTGGAGGGGTGGAAGTGGGGAGGGGTGGAAGTGGGGAGGGGTGGAAGTGGGGAGGGGTGGAAGTGTGGAGGGGTGGAAGTGGGGAGGGGTGGAAGTGTGGAGGGGTGGAAGTGGGGAGGGGTGGAAGTGTGGAGGGGTGGAAGTGGGGAGGGGTGGAAGTGGGGAGGGGTGGAAGTGGGGAGGGGTGGAAGTGGGGAGGGGTGGAAGTGTGGAGGGGTGGAAGTGTGGAGGGGTGGAAGTGGGGAGGGGTGGAAGTGGGGAGGGGTGGAAGTGGGGAGGGGTGGAAGTGTGGAGGGGTGGAAGTGGGGAGGGGTGGAAGTGGGGAGGGGTGGAAGTGGGGAGGGGTGGAAGTGTGGAGGGGTGGAAGTGGGGAGGGGTGGAAGTGGGGAGGGGTGGAAGTGGGGAGGGGTGGAAGTGGGGAGGGGTGGAAGTGGAAGTGTGGAGGGGTGGAAGTGTGGAGGGGTGGAAGTGGGGAGGGGTGGAAGTGGGGAGGGGTGGAAGTGGGGAGGGGTGGAAGTGGGGAGGGGTGGAAGTGGGGAGGGGTGGAAGTGGGGAGGGGTGGAAGTGGGGAGGGGTGGAAGTGGGGAGGGGTGGAAGTGGGGAGGGGTGGAAGTGGGGAGGGGTGGAAGTGGGGAGGGGTGGAAGTGTGGAGGGGTGGAAGTGTGGAGGGGTGGAAGTGGGAAGGGGTGGAAGTGGGGAGGGGTGGAAGTGGGGAGGGGTGGAAGTGGGGAGGGGTGGAAGTGGGGGTGGAAGTGGGGAGGGGTGGAAGTGGGGAGGGGTGGAAGTGGGGAGGGGTGGAAGTGGGGAGGGGTGGAAGTGTGGAGGGGTGGAAGTGTGGAGGGGTGGAAGTGTGGGGGGGGAGTGTGGAGGGGTGGAAGTGTGGAGGGGTGGAAGTGTGGAGGGGTGGAAGTGGGGAGGGGTGGAAGTGGGGAGGGGTGGAAGTGGGGAGGGAGAAAGAGGGTGTGAGTGAAGTGGGTAGAGAGCAAAAGGGATGGTTTTGTGAAGAAGGGGATGGGTTGGTAGAATGCATCCGACCTGCGTTGTCGACTGAGGAACCAAGCTAACTGTGATGTGAAAGTTGTAAGTTCAGTAACTAATGGAAGGACATCCCCAAGTTTGTCAGTATAGGATTTCACTCCACACAACCGGGTCACCCCCTGAACACTTTCAAGTCATTCAAACCACAGTCTCCACTAGTTCCGAAGCGTACTGTATCATCTTCCCTTGACACACCTGTGATTACACCTGTATGTACCTGCATACCTTTAGCTGTCTCACTGGGTTCCGCGCCATCAACCTTATCTGGCTGCTGGCTATCAGTCCGTGCCATCTTCTCATTACCTATCGTGACAGATGTTATTTAGTTTATCTAAAGGAATAACACAAACGTTGTGGAGCAAATGGAGTAGTGCCTTTCTCACCGGCTGGACGCTACATATTTCTTAACAGCTTTGACCGTATCAATTACTTTTCACCTTTCGGGAAAAGCTAGACTAGGAGATGGGGACTTTTAGTGATCTGATAAGATTTCAAACTTCTTCTTCTTCTTCTTCGTTCATGGGCTGAAACTGCCACGTACACTCGTGTTTTTGTTGTTGTTTTTGTGTTGTTGTTGTTTTTTGTTGTACGAGTGGGTTTTTACGTGTATGACCGTTTTTACCCCGCAATTTAGGCAGCCATGCGCCGCTTTCGGGGGAATGAGATTTCAAACTACTTCAGACTTTGTGGAAGTTTTCCAGGACCACTTTATTTTTCCCATAGGGAATAAAGTTACGGGATGGTTTGGGACAGGACGAGTCGCGGGAGCCGCTCTGTCAGTCATTGGGGGTCTCTTTGTCTTGAACATACCGCACTATGTCGAAACGTGTCTGTCGTTGAAGTAGACAAAAATATGGATTTCAAAGTATTTTCGTGAACGTTTGGACACGAGTTCTTGAAGCCCATGGCAGGGAGTGCGATGGTTGTCAGTTTTGAGGTAGGTAGATCTGCCTCTCTTCAGAATCGGTGCGTGCGTTGTTAAATTTGTTCACTTAAAAGTTTTATTTCTGATTTAAAAAAAAAATGGCAGACGCGATTCTGGCTTGGGGTCGTATATTACAAAATTGGTCGTGGGCAAATACCAGCATGATGTTTTAGGAGCCGAACGTGAAAAGGTTTGTATTCGGGGGAAGTGTGTGTGGGGGGGGGGGGGGGGGCAGATTTGACCGTTGCCTTAGCCGACCAGAAGAGGCTGATTTAGAATCAGTAAGGCGAGCAAGAACTTACACGGTATTTTCTCCTTCTGGATATTCTTCTTTGTCCGGGGCAAAATATGTTACGTTTGGTGGAATGTGCAGTCCTGTAGTGTACTATTCTGGGTGTGGTTTTTGCGTCCTGTGTCCATCAGTCCAGTAAATATGTATTTATGGGTCTACTTTCTGGGGCGAGGTGCACGAGAAAGTTACCAAGCGGCTGGGAGCCAACCGCGGTGCTGGGTTGGTTGAAACTGAGATTTGTTGGGATTTCAACGAATCAGATACCGCGGTTTGCTCTCTCCCGGTTGGGTGACACCCACTTTCGGTTCGAACATCTCAGCCCAGGTGTCCATCTACTTTGTAAATATGTATTTGTGTTCTTCTGTCGGGTGTCCTTCTGTCTTGTAAAGGTGTGTGCCTTGTTTCCAGCTGTGTTGTCAGTAGTCAGAGTGATGAGACTGACCCGTGTGTCTGCCTGTGGACACCCCTCAAGTGTCACTGAAGACCGCTGTTGTTTTGTTCTCAGCTACTCATGAGATGAGACGTCTGTGACCTTTGGCGTACGGTGTGGTTGATGTCTTCTACACCTGTTGAGGACAGGCTCGATGTCAACCTACTGATGTCAATTTGAATTGACCATTGATGCAATTTGTTCTTCTGCTGCTTGGCCATGATCTCTAACAATACATTTACCGAAGGCGTGCATGAAGCCTGGATTCAGACACTTTGGTTAGTTTAAATAAAAAGAAAACACACCAGTAACCAGGTTAAGCTCCGGGAACATGCCCCTAATGGTTTTACCGTGAGGGCGTTAAACATTGCTTATCATCAACCAGGTTCAGTACTTTTTTTGATCTATCAATATTTCGGCAGATATACTGCCTTCGTCAGGATGGTATGACAGTATGGAATGACGGCATGTGATAGACACTACATTTTGGTTAGCTGGTAGGTTCTAGATACAAACATTTAAAGTTTAAAATTTGCCTTGGCCGGGATGGTCGCTTGGGAAAACCATTCATCAGACAGGAGTTTCAGACCAAGCCATGCTTGCAGATTGTGTGTGTGTGTGTGTGTGTGTGTGTGTGTGTGTGTGTGTGTGTCGGTGTGTGTGTCGGTGCGTCAGTGTGTGTGGTGTGTGTGTGTATTGTGAGTGCGTGCGTTTGTGTGTGTGTGAGTGTGTGTGTCTAGTTGTGTGTGTGTGTGTGTGTGTGTGTGTGTGTGTGTGTGTGTGTGTGTGTGTGTGTGTGTGTGTGTGTGCTGCCTACTCCATTCTTCACAGAAACGGTACATTTACAGGTTTAACATAAATGGCTATAGTTAATAGTGCAGTGGAATGAATTAAAAGGAGAATATTAATGAGCAGTTCAGAAGATGACACCAACACAACTAACACCACCACCACCCACCCCCCCCACCCCCCCCCACCCCCTCCACCCTCCTCCTCTCTCTCGGTGGTGTCGCCCCTTCCATCCTCTTGTAATTTTAGTAACTTCCGACCCCTTCGTCTCGCCAAGACCGCCATCCTTCTGACTTTTTCACGCCGGAGATAACGCGGTTTCCGTTGAGTCAGCCAGAGAGTCATCTAAAGTCATGACTTTGAGGGTTGAAACAAGGGGGACACACAACTTGACACTTAACAACCTTGATCCTCCCACGGGTGACGAATAGCTGGTGTCTGGGCCAAGAGGCGAGCGCTGTATATAAGCTTGCAATTGTACTGCGGCACAGTTTGCTACAAGAAAATTGGTTGATTAAAATCAACATGGCCGAAGCAATGTTTTCATAAAAGAAACAGTATTGTACGGGCACATGTTGAATTTGGGTTACATGTCAGTGTTGCAGAGTATTTGAAAATCCGCAGGCATAAAAACATGCAAAGAAGAGTGATAGGTCCCTGTTGTGAAGTATAGTCAAGTGGATAAATTGATTACTTATGTTTCACACTAGTTTTGCTGTTACAGCAGTCCCTCTCATGAACGGACACCCTTGGGCCAGTGCAAAC
>NC_090254.1:33892688-33902688 GCF_037325665.1 Littorina saxatilis
GCAGTCCCTCTCATGAACGGACACCCTTGGGCCAGTGCAAACCTGTCCGTACATTGCAAGTGGCCGGTCACGGGAGAGCCCCCCCCCCCCCCCCCCCCCCATCACACACACTCTGGCACACTGACGGACTGAGTGAGTCTTTGCTACTGGTGAACGAGCTCTGACTTGTCCTAAAACAATAAGGTCAAACTACTACAACTTATAATTGAAAGGAAAAAAATGTCCTGTAAAAATGACGTTAAATCAACGGTGTCAGAAAAAGAGAGATACAAGAAATCCTCAAATTCCTGAGGATACAGGCACCCCATGAAAGCAGCCACGAACATACTCACAGAGACACACAATGTGGTAATTTCTTTTTTGTGTGTGTGGCTTTATTGAATACTTCAGGCAGTGACTTTTCCCTGTCCAGTTTTCTCTTTCGTCTCTCTTACCCCTCGCTTACCCACCCACTAGGTGCTCTCCGTAAAGAGTGAGCATTTTTCAAAGAATTTATTTTTGCGTGGCCAGCCGGATTGTCTAGTACCACAATCGGACGCCTCGTTTTGGCGCTAGAACTAACTTTTACTGAAAATCTAAATAAAAAATTGACAGCTTGTAACACAGACATTATTAAATCATCAAAGATTTCTTTTTTTCATCAAGACAAGATCAGTACAACTCGAAGTTTTTAAAGTTTTAAAAAAGGGAGCCCGGAAGCAGGTCACGCAAGGTCGTGTTTCCCGAAGCAGACGCATTTTCTGCAGTATCGCTTGCGTCTTTGAGGCCAACCGCCGCCGATAAGTTCGTGTGACTCGCTGTCGTTTGTTGCATTTTAGATTCAGAGGTACACAATTACGTGCTATTACCGTGCTATACAGCGAGTCTCATTGAAATCACAAACTGACGACGAAATTGTGAAAAAAAGGAAAGTGTGTGACACGGGTTTACGATGGCTCAGGGGTAAAATAAACCACGTTGTTTCTTCTTAGGCACTAGCGACCTCTTGCCAGTATAGTTTTTCCGAAGAATAAAATGTGTGCACAGCATGTCACTGTTTGAACCAGCTGACAATAGCCTGATGAATAGGTAAAGACTGGCATAGAATGGAATATAGTGATTCAGACTGATAACATGTAGTGTTTTATTAAACCTTCGTAGCCGATTTGTATAGCTATGCACTGATCTGCAGCGTGTCGACTTGTGAGACAAGGAACGCATTATTTGGCGACTGCGAGACGCATTCGCTGCGCATAATTTTGCTGGCTGGGGAACGCAGTAAAAAAGGCAATGGGTGGCAAGGTGCAGGGTGTGTCTTATGCAAGACAAGACATTTATTATACAATACAATGCAAGACAAGACAAGATAAGACAATTTATAATGAAATATGATAAAAAATACGATACAATCAATACAATACAATACAATACAATACATTTATTGTCTGCTTGTGGGTACAAACAATATTTTAGTGTTCACACTCAGACAACTCAGTTTCTTGAAATACAGAGCATTTGAATCGTTTTAAAACGTAATTTATATATATATGTATATGTATATATATATACTCCACACAAAAATCGTTTAGATTGAAGCTCTATAGATCGTGGTAGTGTGAGGGCGCAGCATTGGAATTTCCGGGCCTGAAGTGACTGAGTCTCACCGCAGTGTCAACACTTCTCCCCCCCCCCCCCCCCAACCTCCTTCCCCTTACCTCATTCACTATAGTCAGTGACCCTGTGTACACACAGCAAACTTCAACTCCACAGGCGTTTTATATCTGTAGTGATCAGATTTTTAAACATAATATTATTACAGTATTCACTCGTCTTAACTCACTCGGGTCACCTGGGCTTACAGTGAAACCCTCCTTTTAAGACTCCCTCCCTTTTAAGACTCCCTCCTTTTTAAGACCTGATTTTCAGGCTCAGATCTTTGGAGGTCTTAAAATGTGAGAAAATTGTGACTCCAGATTCAATCAGTGTTACGAGGAAGCTCACGTCACGGGTCTAACTCGGAATATTGGCTGCTCTTGATATAAAAGACGCTGGCGCTGGACCCGAGTACTCTTCAGACTGGCTCGCTCCCCCAGTATCAAAGTTTTTGTCTTGTGCACGTGGATTTAAAAAATTTTTTAAAAAAATAAAAATTATTTTACACAATTAAAAAAATTATTAGAGTAAAATAAAACATTAAAACGTTCATAATAAACAAAAGTAAACAAGAATTACAAAAAAAATTAAAAAAATTAAAAAATAGACCGCCCATGCCGGGAATCGAACTCGGATCACTTTGGCACAGTATGAAAGTTTTTGTCTTGTGCACGTGAATTAAAAAAAAATTATTTATTTATTTTACACAATTAAAAAAATTATTAGAGTAAAATAAAACATTAAAACGTTCATAATAAACAATAGTAAACAAGAATTAAAAAAAAAAAAAATAGACCGCCCATGCCGGGAATCGAACCCGGATCCCTTTGGCCACCAAGCCACCACCTTGAATCACTGACACAGTGTCTGTCGCTCTCTCTCGTGCTCTCTGTCTCTCTTTCAGTCTCACCGAGACCAAACCTGCACTGTAGTTTCTTTGCCGAGACCAAATTAATCCCCACCCGCTGGCTGGCTTGCAAATCGTCTCGCATGCGATACGCATGCTTTTCATGACGCACGCGTTCGGCTGTTCTATCAGCTCAATGGCTGGCTGTCGCTCCGATTGAATTCGTCCAACCGTCAAGAACTTTTGTGTTTTTTGGGGCATTTAGGTCCCAGGTAACATTATGAAGTTTTAATACGATCAATCGGACCTATTATCAAGTTAGTGTATCAACTTTTGAAAGAACTGCGCCCAGTAGTTTCCCAGCAATAAGCTGTTAAGACGAGACAGACAGACAGACAGACAGACACACACACACACACAGACACACAATTAAAGTCTGCTGGACCCTCCTACTGCGTACTCGGGGAAAATCGTGTTCTATTGCGAACCAGATATTGACCAGATTTAAAAACATGTTTCAGGTGCCTGTGTGAGTCATATTTGTCACTGCACCTCCGCGATTTCGTTTCAGGTAGGGGGGGTCATACCGTATACCTTCTGATAAATTCATGCTGGTGGGCGAAGGCAGTATTATTAAGACGATTGTGACTTATGTTTAGATTTGTGATACACGTTTCCACATTGTCTGTGTCTCAGTTTACGCGTGGGTTTTGTTTGAAGTTATGCGATGTAATGATAGCGGACTGTGTGTCTGAGTGATTGTATTTTGAAACTAACGCAGTGTGTGTGTGTGTGTGTGTGTGTGGTCAGTGTGTGGTGTGTGTGTGTGTGTGTGAGAGAGAGAGAGAGAGAGGAGAGAGAGAGAGAGAGAGAGGGGAGAGAGAGGGAGAGAGAGAGAGAGAGAGAGAGAGAGAGAGAGAGAGAGAGAGAGAGAGAGAGAGAGAGAGAGAGAGAGAGAGAGAGAGAGAGAGAGAACATTTCCGAATCAGAGCGCGTTCAGTGGTTGGTATGGTATTCCATGACAAATTAGATACATGTTGGAACGTAGGTAATTGTTCTTAGAGTGGGCAAGATTACCCTTTGGAATGTAGAAATTATATGAAATGATGACAGAGTAATTGTTTCAAATCTCTCTCTCCACTCCGTCTCTCTCTCTCTCTCTCTCTCTCTCTCTGTCTCTCTCTGTCTCTGTCTCTCTTTGTCTCTGTCTCTGTCTCTCTCTCTCCAGTCAATCTCTCTCTTTCTCTAGTCTCTCTCTCAGTCGCGCGCACACACACACACACACACACACTCACACTCACACACAAATGACGATGCCACACCGGAAGACAAAAACAACAAGAAATTCCTCCGAGGTAGGAAAAACACCCCCGTCCTTAGCATTCTCACTGCCACCAACTGAGCAGGCACTGCTAACAAGTGTGGTTATTTCCCTTTGACCATTAATATGTCCCTCTATAAGTCCTTGTAGAATCTTAATCCACCAATAACTCCCTAACCGTGTGTTTGACTGGTCCCAATTTTTGTAAGGACCGTCTCAGGAATGTATAGAACCTGTTTGACCAAGTTTGGTGACGATCGGTCCGTTCATTCTTGAGATCTATATGCCAACACAAACAAACAAACAAACAAACACATCGAGCGAAACCTATACACACCCCTATACCGGGGGTGTAAACACACCCCTATACCGGGGGTGTAAAAACAAAATCCTCTGTCATCCCAGCCGCTGTAGCGGAACTGAAAGCGTGGTACGTGACTCGTTCAATGTTCTCAGTTAAAGTGAAGGAATGCGGTAGCTAAAGTTAACAGACGAGGGTGAAGTTTTTAAAGCCGTATTGTAAATGGCGCGACTGTCACCCAGGGATGGTTCACGCATGGTAATTTCGCATTTTCAACGCTCAGTCTTATTACGAGTACATCTGTTCTCTGCCGGCTGGGGTCTACCTGTGTTACGCCTGATTTCCCGGCTCTCACCTGTAAATATCCCTACCACAACCACTACCATCGTTTGAGCCATGGAGCCAACATGTTACACGGTAAGCAGCAATATGGAAACATAGTGGACAGATTTTGCATTGCTGTAGATGTATATGGTTGTGACAAGAACTGGTGACAATTCTTTTCCGTGTTCATTGTATGAGAGCCTTCTTGTACGTAGAATTTGACCAGCTTTCAGTGATTTTATCCGGCATCAGCTCAATGTACAGAGTGTGTGTTAGGTCTGTGTCAGCGTTCATTGGAAAGACACTTACTTTGATTGTTTATGCTTGCAGTGTGAGGGAACGCCGTGGGTATAGAAAAGTGCTGATCAACAGATCTGTTCGAATCGTTTTTAGTGAACGTTCATATTGCGCGTGCTCGTAAAGCTTGTTTATGTAGGGCAAGGGAGCTCTTAGTATATATATATATGGCATATGTCGTGGAATTTCACCTGATTCCTGTCTGATTTTGGGATAAGTTACCTGTGGTAAAAAAACATGGGTCATGCTTCTATGACAAGAGGGGAGGGATAGTCGGTTTGCGATTTCGTCTGTAAGTGTGTCATGTGTATCGTGTGTGTGTGTGTGTGTGTGTGTGTGTGTGTGTATTATCGTGTGTATTTGTGTGTGCGTGCTCGTATGTGTTTGCATGTGGGTGCGTGTGTGTGTGTGTGTACGGAAAAGGGTACAGTATATCATAAGAAAAAGTACTTAAAAGACATTTTGGGGAGTGGCTCTAATTGTGTACCATGTGTGTAATAGTTGAGTTGAGTATGTGTTACCTTACCGTTTGGGTTCATGGTTTTATCGGCCAGTTTCCGGGTAAAAATGGTATGTGGAGACTGAAATTCATTGTGTTGGCCATGGCTGGCAGTTGAATGCAAGATTATTTTGACTCTCTCGTTCAGTGTTTATGCTAGCCTGTGGTTGTTGCCAGTAGGAGAAGCCCGCTCAACATTTATTATGATTTTATTAGCAAGGGTTTACGAATAGAGAGCTATACTTCTTGTGCCAACGGCAATGTGGAGTGGGCAAATAAACGGGGTTGTGCCTCTATGGCTTCTGCTCGTGGAGCTGGAACTAACCTAGAAACACAACCTGTTTTGATTGCTCTTGTTTTAGTAGACAAGTTTCGGGTATGTGGAAACCTGTTTGGTAAATTCATTGGAGAAAGCTTGCCTTTGATCACATGGCATGAATCAGAGTTTTGGTCTTGTCAAGGAGTATAGACAAAAAAAAGTAACGGGACACGAATTTGTGTAAAGAGCCGTGGACCTGTAAGTGTTGGTCAGGAGGTTGCTTGATTGATCTTGCTAGTGCAATGGGGAGTTTTCTTAACGAAGCTTGTCAGGGTTAATTGTTGGTTATAATCGTAAAACTGGTTGGTGTGGACCCGGCTGCATGGTTGTGCTCGAATTTAGTTCAGCGAATGGGATTTTATAGACGTCTGACAATCACTGGTAACAACGAAGCTCATCATCCGTTCGTCTGACTGAGAATGGTTTACGTTCAGTGATTTTTACTGCATGATAGAGGCGACTATACACAGAAACACCGGGTAAACAGAATACGTCGATCCGTCCTGTCTTGCTAGCAATCACTGCAGGAATTTGATTACTTTGTCCTTGAAGAAAATGTCACAGGTAAATAACGGGCCATCGTGAAGTAGCTTGAACCTAGGAGATTGGGGACACTCAAACATGGAGGTTTGGTGTGTACATTAGAGTCCCCCACTTATTTGTGCTTGGGTAGAGAGCCATTGCTCACATTGCCCAGGGGCCAACTTATTTTGGACTAACTTTCTTTGAAGACAGTGTCACGGACTTCAAAGCCTGTTGTCTGACTCAGTGGCTACCTCTAACTGAACCAACGACCGGGTCTACTTGTTGTTGTTGTTGGTGGGGTTTGAAAATGTAACATTTGAAGTGAAACAACACAGACATGGCGCAATGCAATGATCATTAGGGCACGAACTCAAGCTTACGCCCTGACATGGACAATAGCAAATGCACACAGTCCGAACAGAGACTGTAGAGTACACAGTCTGTATACTCTATAGTCTCTGGTCCGAATGAAGACAGATGTAAGTCACTGTTGTTGTTTCTGCTGTTATTATTGTTGTTGTTGCTTGTCTTCCACTTCAACCTTTATTCGTCCTTCCTTGCTTTTTTCCTTCATTCCTTCCTTCTGCAATGCTGTGATCCCTTTGACTACACGCGGAAGACGGCGTGGGTCCGTGTAGACCCATGACTCTCAAAGAAGCAAAAACGTGCATACCCCTTCACCGACGGTGTGGGTCCACTTGGACCCATGACTCTCAAAGAAGCAAAACTTATGTTTACCCCTTCGTAGACGGTGTGGGTCCGCTTGGACCTACAACCTTTTTTACAGTGACACTTACCGGAATTTACCTGTTGCTTTTGTTGTTGTTGGTTTTTTGGACCTAGTTTAATGTAATTTTTAAAAAAGAAAGTAGTTTGGGTGCCTGAAGCATTTTTTAAATTGAATAGAAAAATTCCAAACAGTTAATGAGATTTAAAGACCCTTCGGGGTCCATATGGACCCACAACGTCCGGCGAAGGTTAAGCGATGAAGGTAGGGGGGGGGGGGGGGGGGTATGGGAGAAAAGGAGAGGGTGGTGACATTGACACGTGACGATGATGTATGCATGTGCATAACAAATAGTGCAGAGGCCCAGTGATGAACGGTACTACCGAGTGTCTGCATGTGTGCGGTACAGCCGGGCTCAGCACACACACTAACACACACACACTAACAGTAACACACACACACACACACACACACACACACACACACACACACTATCTCTCTCTCTGCCCCCTCCTCTCTCTCTTTTTCTTTCTCTCTTAAACACACACTAACACATTACACCCACACACCCGCACACACTAATACACTACACACACACACCATGTTACACATTCACACACACACACGCACACACATACTGTCACACACATGCACACACACTCTCTCTCTCTCTCGCCCGCCCGCCCGCCCGCCTCCCTCCACCAAATGACAAGGTGTTATCCAAGATGTTATTAATGTAATCCGTCATGATGTCAGTCAAGCTTGGATGTTGCCAAACGTGTTCAACGAAACCCGGCCGCCAAAGATTGCATAATTCGAACTTCACCACTACACTGATTCACCTCCGCCATACCAGAGACATACATACTATCTATGTCTCTGGCCATACTAAGGCAGGCTTGACCTGACTGCCAGTGGTGATGATGGTAAACGTTGTATAGTGGAACCCACCCGTTGTAAGACCCGTAAAATCTGACAAAATTAGGTCTTAACAAGTCGCGTAAGGCGAAACATGATTACTACATTTAGTCAAGCTGTGGAACTCACAGAATGAAACTGAACGCCGCATTGCATTTTTTCACAATGACCGTAGTCCGCCGCTCGTGCTAAAGGCAGTGAAATTAACGAGCCTGTTTAGTGCGGTAGTGGTTGCGCTGTGCTGCATAGCACGCTTTTCTGTACCTCTCTTTGTTTTAACTTTCTGAGCGTGTTTTTAATTCAAACATATCATATCTATATGTTTTTGGAATCAGGAACCGACAAGGAATAAGATGAAATTGTTTATAAATCGATTTCGGAATTTTTTTTTTAATCATAATTTTTATATTTTTTAATTTTCAGAGCTTGTTTTTAATCCGAATATAACATATTTATATGTTTTTGGAATCAGAAAATGATGAAGAATAAGATAAACGTAATTTTGGATCATTTAAAAAAAAATTATATTAATTACAATTTTCAGATTTTTAATGACCAAAGTCACAAATTAATTTGTAAGCCTCCAAGCTGAAATGCAATACCAAAGTCCGGCCTTCGTCGAAGATTGCTTGGCCAAAATTTCAATCAATTTGATTGAAAAATGAGGGTGTGACAGTGCCGCCTCAACTTTTACAAAAAGCCGGATATGACGTCATCAAATACATTTATCGAAAAAATGAAAAAAATTTCTGGGGATATCATACCCAGGAACTCTCATGAAAAATGTCATAAAGATCGGTCCAGTAGTTTACTCTGTATCGCTCTACACACACACACGCACACACAGACAGACAGACACACACACACACACAGATACACCACGACCCTCGTCTCGATTCCCCCCTCTATGTTAAAACATTTAGTCAAAACTTGACTAAATGTAAAAAGGAGGGAGTCTTAAAATGGGGGGTAAATTTACAGAGGTTATGAATTGAAAGTCAACGAAAACAAGGTCTTGAAAAGTGGAACTTCCTTTTTACAACCTTCAAAATTCTAAGACAATCAGGTCTTGACAAATGGGCTAAATTTACAGAGGTTATGAATTGAAAGTCTGGGCGGGGATGTAGCTCAGTCGGTAGCGCGCTGGATTTGTATCCAATTGGCCGCTGTCAGCGTGAGTTCGTCCCCACGTTCGGCGAGAGATTTATTTCTCAGAGTCAACTTTGTGTGCAGACTCTCCTCGGTGTCCGAACACCCCCCCGTGTGTACACGCCAGCACAAGACCAAGTGCGCACGAAAAAGATCCTGTAATCCATGTCAGAGTTCGGTGGGTTATAGAAACACGAAAATACCCAGCATGCTTCCTCCGAAAACGGCGTATGGCTGCCTAAATGGCGGGGTAAAAAACGGTCATACACGTAAAATTCCACTCGTGCAAAAAACACGAGTGTACGTGGGAGTTTCAGCCCACGAACGCAGAAGAAGAAGAAGAAAATAGAAAATGTGAAAAAACAAGGTCTTAAAAGGGAGGAAGTCTTAAAATACGGGGGTCTGAAAAGTGGGTACGTTTCACTGTATAACGAACGACCTCACGGTGAAACCCAGGGCTGGACCTATGGTGTGAGAGGGAGGTTTCCAAAATGATGCAGGGTTACAGAGGCTGGCCAGGCGGGGGATTTGGAGGGTGTACCTTCCCCCCCCCCCCCCCCCCCGCCGCCAGATGCTGTTGAAATTTAGCAGTTGAAATGGGTATTTTGAGTCTCTCATTGAGAGAAAAGGTACATTAAGATTAGGGGTAGGGGGCCTTCTGAAACCCACAGGACCCCCCCCCCCCCCTCCAGATCAAGCCCTGAAACCATTGGAGACATTCCCGGGTTACCCCGATTTTAGATGATGTGGTTAAAAAAAACCACAACTAGCCACCGCAAAGGAGGGAAGGCTGTTGTGCTCGAGGTTCCAGACGTCAACTTCGGTCAAGGCACCTTAGCTAGAGGTTGCAGACGTCAACTTCGGTCAAGGCACCTTAGCTAGAGGTTGGTGTCAAGTTGGGCCATGGAGTTGTCCATAGAGTTGTCCATAGACTGACGGACCTGGATGGGTCGTTGTGAGTGAGTTAGTAGTTGCTATGTCAGTAGTGGTCATCTGTTTCTGTTTCTGTTTGCAGTCATGGAGTTTGGGGAGGAGGGGGCAGAGGATGAACAGAACAACAACGAGAGGAAACTGATCCGTCGCCCCCCACCCACAGACAGTGATAAGTGGAGCGCTCTGCCCAGGGTCCCGAAACACGCAG